>NW_024068176.1:0-212883 GCF_009389715.1 Phoenix dactylifera
GAAGTTCCTGAAGAGATCCAATCCTGCGGAAGTGCTAGCTTGCGCAGAATTTCTTGAGGCTGAAATTTGATCTTCCAAACGCTATCAACTTTTGATCCGCCTTCTTGGAAGAACTTGGAGGAAAGGTTTAAAGGGATTGAAGAGGACTTAGATCTGATCTAAAGACTCTTATCAGGGACCCCTAACACTAATGGCGCGATGGACTTAGAGGAGGAAGAAGTCAGCTAGATTGAATGCAGAATTTTTCCATGCATGAACTAGGGTTCCTCTCTTTTCTTTTCCCTTTTTTCTTCTTCTTTTTCTCTCTTTTTTCCTTGAATTCGACCACCAGATGATGGAGGTCCTTTTAATGTTGCTCTCCTACCTAACTTCATGCCAACCATCCCATATTTGTGGAGGATTTTGTGGGGTTTTGAATTTTGAATTCAAAATTCAAGTTCATGTGCCATTACATGATGAAGCTTGATCTAATCTAAACCATTCATCATGTTGCCACTTCCCTCTTTCAATTTCGAAATTTCCATGCCCTTATCAGATTAGAGGGTCACGTGGTGATTTTGTGGTGATTAAATTCGAAATTCAACCTTAATTAGAAGTGAGATAAAGATAAGGATGGCATATGTCATGAAGAGAGAGAATTTGATCTTATCCAATTCTTTTCATGAATTTATCTCTCCATTTCGACCCATCTAATGATGAAAGAGGTCCCTGATGTTGCCAAGTGTCCCATGGCACCATTAAATAAATTAAATTAATTTTTAATCATATTAAAAATCAATTTATGGCGCCATGCATGGATATGTGACAAGTGGATTTCAAGATCCGAACAGTTTCAGATCAAACCCATTTAATTTAATTAAATCCTAACAATTAGAATGATTCAATTACCATGGGTTGAACCTAATCCAATTAGGTCAATCCCTAATTAAGCACAAATTTAATCTAATTTAATTTGGTCAACCTAAGTCCTCTTGATTCAGACTTAATCCAATCAGGTCAAAAACCCTGATTGAGCCCAGAATTGAATCTAATTCAATTTGGCTCATCCTTAGTCTAATTACTCAATCCAATTGAGTTCATTAGCAATCTAATTACTAATTAATCCTCTGATAATTACTTTAATTATTTTATAAGATAATTTGCCAATCGAATTGACCAAATTACCCCTGAATGATTCTTAATCATTCATCAGCCTTCTTGATCAATCAGGAATCTTCTATGCGTGTGACCTCATAGGTTCGAACCTAAGCCGGTAGTATAGGAACGACTTCCTATACTAATCGATGTGACCATCTAGCAATGGTATCCGACGTCCGAATAGGCTGAATATATGCGAAGCAAATATTCTGGAACCCTAAACTATGGTTACTGTATAATTCAATCCCTTTGACTCTTAATGCCAGGATGACTTAGAGCTCACTGTCAACCCTATAATTAGTACATCCATTATGTGATTAACTTTAGATATCCCGTGAATCCTCACTAGGATTACCCTGGCCAAGGTTTTGCTAAATTAATCACAAGACATTATTCCTGTTTCCAGGAGGGGTCAATTCCATCTTGACTCACAACTGACTACGCAAGTACTTGACTGCACCCAGTGACCTTCCGTCACTGAATTAGAAATTCAAGGAGTCCAGTACCAAAGTACAGTGAGTTGCTTGCTAGTCACAGGTTGCGGTCTCAGGTCAGAGGGCCAAACTTATACTCATATCCACTCGGAACATCTCTCGACAGTAGAGCATTCCGGAATTGGTCATGTTCAGTGAAATGTACTCCTACACTTCACCTGTATGGCATACCAGTGTCTCCACACTCCTTGGTTAAGAGGACAACCAACGTATATGTCACACAACGACCTAATCTCGATAATGTTGTCGTCCTAGTAACAACATATCATTTGGTCGCGAACAAGTTTAAGGACTCAAAGATAAATCCTCCTTTATCATAACATAAGTCCTAAGGACTTCATCATATAAGAGTTCATTTGAAGATGAAATGATGAATCATGCCAAATAATACTTTATTAATTTGTCAATTCATTTACAAAATTCAATCATCAATATGCTAACAATTGACATTTAGGATACAATTCCCAACAACTCCCACTTAGCCTAAAGCCAATCGGCACAGTATCTAATACCCATCTTCGACTTGTGATCGTTGAACTCTTTGATGCCGAGGACTTTGGTAAATGGGTCAGCCAGATTTTCTTTTGTGTCAATCTTCTGAAGATCAATATCACCTCGTTCTATAATCTCTCGAACCAGGTGATAGCGTCGCAGAATATGCTTGGTCCGCTGATGTGCTTTAGGTTCCTTTGCCTGAGCTATGGCTCTAGTGTTATCACAAAATATAGGAACTGGACCATCAATGGAAGGTGCCACTCCCAGCTCGGTGATGAACTTGCGCAACCATACGGCTTCCTTGGCTGCATCAGATGTTGCAATGTATTCTGCTTCACATGTAGAATCTGCCACTGTATGCTGCTTGCAACTCTTCCAGCAGATGGCCCCACCCTTAAGAGTGAAGATATATCCCGACACGCTCTTGCTATCATCTTGATCTGACTGAAAACTTGAATCGGTATATCCCTCAAGTTTTAAGTCAGAGTCACCGTAGACAAGCCACTGATCTTTAGTATTTCTCAAATACTTAAGGATGGTTTTGACAACCTTCCAGTGGTTGCTACCTGGATCAGACTGGTATCTACTCACTACTCCTAGTGAGTATGCCACGTCTGGTCTAGTACATGTCATGGCATACATTATAGATCCCACTGCTGAAGCATATGGAATTCTATCCATACTCTCTCTTTCTTGAGAGGTTGCCGGACAATCCCTTTTAGAGAGGTTAATTCCATGGCCCATTGGAAGATAGCCTTTCTTGGAATTAATCATACTGAACCTTTTCAGTATAGTATCAATGTATGTGGATTGGGATAATCCAAGCAATCTTTTAGATCTATCTCTATAGATCTTCATCCCTAGGATGTAAGATGCTTCTCCCAAATCCTTCATGGCAAATTGAGATGATAGCCAAACCTTTATTCCTTGTAATGCAGAAATGTCATTCCCGATTAAAAGAATATCATCCACATACAAAACAAGAAATATAATAACTGAACCATTTGCCCATTTATAAATGCAAGGTTCCTCTTCATTCTTAATGAAGCCATATGATTTGATCACCTTATCAAATCGTATGTTCCAACTCCGTGAAGCTTGCTTTAATCCATAAATGGATTTTTGAAGCTTGCACGCCTTAGACTCATCTGCAGATATAAAACCTTCAGGTTGCATCATATACACCTCTTCTTCTAAATCTCCATTTAGAAAAGCAGTTTTAACATCCATCTGCCAGATCTCATAATCTAAGTGTGCTGCTATCGCAAGCATAATCCGAATGGATTTGAGCATTGCCACAGGAGAAAACGTCTCGTCATAGTCAATACCATAACGTTGACGATATCCCTTGGCAACCAGACGGGCTTTATAGGTCTCTACTTTTCCGTCTGCGCCCTGTTTTCTTTTGAAAATCCACTTACACCCTATGGGTTTAATCCCTTCGGGTGGGTCAACTAATGTCCATACATCATTGACCTTCACGGATTCCATTTCGGATTGCATGGCTCCAAGCCATGCATCAGAGTCATGCCTCTGCATAGCATCCATATAGGTGATCGGATCCTCATCGTTTTCATCAAGTTCAACAGGATCTCCGTCCTGGACCAAGAAACCGTAGTATCTGTCTAGCTGACGTGGTACTCTACCTGATCGCCTTAATGGTGCATCTAAGATGGGTTCTGGATCTGATCTAATCAAATCCGACTCAACTAGTTCAGTAGATGGTGTCGGATCTTCTACATGTTGAACTTTCCTAAGCTCAACATTAGAGCTTTTAGTTCCTTCACTAAGAAATTCTTTCTCTAAGAAAACAGCTCTATTGCTTACGAATAACTTTTGTTCTTCAGCAAAGTAGAAGTAATATCCTTTAGTTTCTTTAGGATAACCAACGAAGAAACATCTGTCAGACTTGGGTTCAAGTTTGTCTATTTTCAAACATTTGACATATGCTGGACACCCCCAAACCCTAAGGTGAGACAGCATTGGTTTACGTCCAGTCCACATCTCATGTGGTGTTTTATTTACAGACTTACTTGGAACCTTATTTAGAATGTAGCAGGCTGACTCAAGTGCATATCCCCAAAAGAATATGGGCAGACTCGCAAACCCCATCATGGATCGAACCATGTCTAACAGAGTTCGATTTCTTCTTTCTGATACACCGTTATACTGTGGTGTACCAGGAGGAGTCCATTGGGAGAGAATCCCATTCTCTCCTAAATATGTCAAAAACTCATTGAAAAGGTATTCGCCTCCTCGATCTGATCGAGGAGTTTTAATACTCTTTCCAGTTTGTTTTTCTACTTCATTACGATACAATTTGAACATTTCAAATGCTTCAGATTTATGTCTCATTAAATAGACATAACCATACCTAGAAAGGTCGTCTGTAAACATAATGAAATATGAATACCCTCCTCTAGCATCTGTGCTTATTGGCCTACATACATCAGAATGTACAAGGGTCAATAAATCACTGGCTCGTTCACCTTTTTCGGTAAAAGGTGATTTGGTCATCTTACCAAAAAGACATGACTCACAGGTTGTCAATGATTCACAATCATTAACATTGAGGATTCCCTCTTTACTTAACCTGTTCATCCTGTTCTTGTTAATATGACCTAGCCTATGATGCCAAAGGTAGACATCCGTGATATTATCTATTCTAGGACGCTTATTTGACGTGTACATTACATTAACAGGTTGTGATAACAAGTAGATGCCATTGCTCAATTGTCCATTCATTACAGTAACACCATTCATAATGATATCACAAGAATATTTCTTCATTGAAATTTCATAACCGTTCATGGCCAAAAGGCCTACGGAAATTACATTCAATAAGAATGTAGGACAATAGTGACAATCACTCAAGACAACTACATGAGAATTGAAAACAAGTTTGAGATTTCCTAAAGCTAGAACTGGAACAGATCTTCCATCTCCAACATTTAGGAATCTCTCGCTGTTTTCAAATCTCTCATTGACCTGAAGTCCTTGCAACGAATTGCATATATTAAACGGACTTCCAGTATCTAATACCCAGGTCGAATTATCACATATAGAGAAATTACAAGGTGTTATCATATAAATACCTTGATCAGCAACTGATTGCCCTTTTCTCTTGCTTAGCCTGTTCGGGTCAAGTGAGGTAAGGTACTGAGGACAATTCCTCTTCCAATGCCCCTGCTTCTTACAATAGAAGCATTCTGCCTGACTTTCGTCATCCTTAATCCTTTTGGTCTGACTATGCTGAGTTTTCAGCTTTCTATACCAATTATTGAAGTTGGGACCAGTCAACTTGTCATTATCCAATAATGAGCGAAGTGACAAACTTGTGGCCATTTCTACATAAAAGAAAATTTGGCTATTAGTATATGAATTGACTAAACACAGTAGACTTGGACTTTAGTCTAAAGATACTCCCACTATTTTATACAAATTGGTAGCCTCTATCTCCAATTCGAAAAATTACTCCTAATTCTTTAGTGGGCACTAGAACCCAATAGATCGCATATAGGCCCGAAAGTGGCTCGGCTAATCCATATGCACCTATTGGTAGGTTCTAAACTAGTTGCTTCACCAAGCAACTTCTAGTGATAATTTTGCCCTAGGTTCTTCGGCAGGCGTGTGGCGCCTCCACCAAATACCCTAGTCAGGTCCAACCATTAAATGATAGGGTTAAGTCTAATCAACTAATAGACGACCAAGCCCGAGTGTGGCTCGGCTCACCTGACTGCCTATTGAAGGTACACTTAACTCATCATATATTGAATGACAATTCCAATGCTTGATAAGTACCAGGCGTGTCGCGCCTCCAATAATTATCAAAACATTGGACCCATTATCACCCAACTTAATGGGAGGCTATGACCTAGTTATCCCCATAACCATTTCATTTTAAGGACCGAATAATTTTAGAGGATTTCATAATTAGGATAGATGAGAAGATCCGGTTAGTCTAATTTCTCCCACTGACTTCACCAAATCAGATTAGACTTAAACCGGTTAAGGAGACACCTAAATCAGTCAAACTGATTTTCCTTATAGGCATGGGCTAACTCGAATCATTAAGTGATCCAATCAAAATGTGATTGACCATGTCGGCCAGGTAAGTGAGATCGGTGGAAGGGATATGCCATTAACTCGGCAAAGACGAATCAGTGCGAGTAGCTCCCAATTAAAAACCACCAGTCAAAACTGCCAAACTTACCTTAGACACCGACTGGTTAATCAATTTCGATTTGATTACTCAAATGACTCGGGCTACACCTCTGAGCCTAAATCAAGTTCCATCTTGGTCTAATCAAAGACATGGACTTGATCCATCTACAACTATTGTAAATTGACCTAGAATTTTCTTGACCTAATCTAATTACTACTTAATTAGATTTGATCAATTAATTCTATTTGTCCATGTATGATTCTAACCTTAGGTCTAACCCAATCCTAGAAACTTGATTCAAGCTAACCCATATGCCCAAATAATTATGCAATGTCAATTAATTGAGTTACAATTCTATTTCATAACACTTAATTCTCAATTAAGTTTAGACTTATGAAAGTTTTGATCATTGCATATTTATTTTTAATTACATATTAATTACAATCTTTCAGTTCTTAAAACATATTTTCAGACCTGAGTTTTTGTAATTAATCACATGTAATCAGATTTAATTCATGTTTAAGTCATTATATTTAATGTTCATGCATCACATATACATAACAACATGAATTAATCCAAACAACATACATCTTATGTATTTGTTTTTTCACTTTTATTTTCAGATCTGATTTGTTCATTAAAATCAGAGATCATATGAATCATAAATTTTATTTAGATCTAATTTAAATAATATTATGATTTTAGATTTATTTATGTTACAAATCTTAACACAAACATGCATCATATGCATCCAAAATTTCAGATCTAGTTAATCATGCATAATCAGCAATTAGATCAATCATAAAAAATACTTTAGATCTAATCTAAGCATGCTTATGATTTCAGATTTAATTACAAAAATTAAAACATAAAAGTTTAAACATGAACCTGGCTCTGATACCACTGAAGGGGGAGTCTCCACTCCTACATGGGTTCGGTCCTATTAAAATAGGGTGACACCCATGTATACCTATCAGAGCACGCATCTCTATACGCCTCCGGACGGAGAGCCACGCTTCGTCACACGATCACGCGTGAGAGTTTCCGGAGATCGGTCACAACTCTTGGATCTTTGCTCTGATACCACTGAAAGTGAATCCTAGGTTCTTCGGTGTTAAGCATGCTGATTTTTTTTTTTATTAAAACCATGGCTGAACCTGATCGGGTTGCCTACGTACCCCTTCATAAGGGGGATCAAGCCATACGTAGTTCTTTTTAAGTTTTAAAATGCAGCGAAAAAATCGAATCAAACAATTTAATTCATGCATGCTTACAAGATCAAATCTAGAAATCAGCACCTTAAGAACACATAGGATTATGCCGGAATCGTTTAAACAATTATGCTAAAACTTTCATGCATGATTAACTATCAGATCTGAAACTTAAGAACTCTATTCCGATTAATCTCCGAATATCCATTGAATAGATTCTGGAGATATCTCCGTGAGGAGCTCCAAAAGAGGGTAAAACCTCGGAGAATCAGACCTAGATCTTGACACCATAATAAAAGATTAATGTAGGATTAATACCTTTTATGATGGATGAAACTTGTGGATCTGATCCTCGACTTCATAGCCACGCACACGAATGGCCTCTATGAGAAGTCCACGCGAAGTTCCTGAAGAGATCCAATCCTGCGGAAGTGCTAGCTTGCGCAGAATTTCTTGAGGCTGAAATTTGATCTTCCAAACGCTATCAACTTTTGATCCGCCTTCTTGGAAGAACTTGGAGGAAAGGTTTAAAGGGATTGAAGAGGACTTAGATCTGATCTAAAGACTCTTATCAGGGACCCCTAACACTAATGGCGCGATGGACTTAGAGGAGGAAGAAGTCAGCTAGATTGAATGCAGAATTTTTCCATGCATGAACTAGGGTTCCTCTCTTTTCTTTTTCCTTTTTTCTTCTTCTTTTTCTCTCTTTTTTCCTTGAATTCGACCACCAGATGATGGAGGTCCTTTTAATGTTGCTCTCCTACCTAACTTCATGCCAACCATCCCATATTTGTGGAGGATTTTGTGGGGTTTTGAATTTTGAATTCAAAATTCAAGTTATGTGCCATTACATGATGAAGCTTGATCTAATCTAAACCATTCATCATGTTGCCACTTCCCTCTTTCAATTTCGAAATTCCCATGCCCCTAATCAGATTAGAGGGTCACGTGGTGATTTTGTGGTGATTAAATTCGAAATTCAACCTTAATTAGAAGTGAGATAAAGATAAGGATGGCATATGTCATGAAGAGAGAGAATTTGATCTTATCCAATTCTTTTCATGAATTTATCTCTCCATTTCGACCCATCTAATAATGAAAGAGGTCCCTGATGTTGCCAAGTGTCCCATGGCACCATTAAATAAATTAAATTAATTTTTAATCATATTAAAAATCAATTTATGGCGCCATGCATGGATATGTGACAAGTGGATTTCAAGATCCGAACAGTTTCAGATCAAACCCATTTAATTTAATTAAATCCTAACAATTAGAATGATTCAATTACCATGGGTTGAACCTAATGCAATTAGGTCAATCCCTAATTAAGCACAAATTTAATCTAATTTAATTTGGTCAACCTAAGTCCTCTTGATTCAGACCTAATCCAATCAGGTTAAAAACCCTGATTGAGCCCAGAATTGAATCTAATTCAATTTGGCTCATCCTTAGTCTAATTACTCAATCCAATTGAGTTCATTAGCAATCTAATTACTAATTAATCCTCTGATAATTACTTTAATTATTTTATAAGATAATTTGCCAATCGAATTGACCAAATTACCCCTGAATGATTCTTAATCATTCATCAGCCTTCTTGATCAATCAGGAATCTTCTATGCGTGTGACCTCATAGGTTCGAACCTAAGCCGGTAGTATAGGACCGACTTTCTATACTAATCGATGTGACCATCTAGCAATGGTACCCGACGTCCGAATAGGCTGAATATATGCGAAGCAAATATTCTGGAACCCTGAACTATGGTTACTGTATAATTCAATCCCTTTGACTCTTAATGCCAGGATGACTTAGAGCTCACTGTCAACCCTATAATTAGTACATCCATTATGTGATTAACTTTAGATATCCCGTGACTCCTCACTGGGATTACCCTGGCCAAGGTTTTGCTAAATTAATCACAAGACATTATTCCTGTTTCCAGGAGGGGTCAATTCCATCTTGACTCACAACTGACTACGCAAGTACTTGACTGCACCCAGTGACCTTCCGTCACTGAATTAGAAATTCAGGTAGTCCGGTACCAAAGTACAGTGAGTTGCTTGCTAGTCACAAGTTGCGGTCTCAGGTCAGAGGGCCAAACTTATACTCATATCCACTCGGAACATCTCTCGACAGTAGAGCATTCCGGAATTGGTCACGTTCAGTGAAATGTACTCCTACACTTCACCTGTATGGCATACCAGTGTCTCCACACTCCTTGGTTAAGAGGAAAACCAACGTATATGTCACACAACGACCTAATCTCGATAATGTTGTCGTCCTAGTAACAACATATCATTTGGTCGCGAACAAGTTTAAGGACTCAAAGATAAATCCTCCTTTATCATAACATAAGTCCTAAGGACTTCATCATATAAGAGTTCATTTGAAGATGAAATGATGAATCATGCCAAATAATACTTTATTAACTTGTCAATTCATTTACAAAATTCAATCATCAATATGCTGATGATTGACATTTAGGATACAATTTCCAACAACATATACATGGTCTCTAGACATATGGGTCCATGCAGTGTAGATTGGCTGCAGTAGGTTCACTGTAGGAGTATGGTATGCACCTATATGGAATCTATCGACCTTGATAGATAAGGAGAGATCCTATGTGATTTATAAGACTGAGTTCGTAAGACCTCGGCCGGGGCAGTATGCATAGTGGAGAAAGAGTTTTCCACTCTCAAACTTAAGTCGAATAAATCTTGACATATGACAGACGATGGGGTTTGACGAGTTGTCCATGACCTCCGTCCTGTAGGGATCCACGATAGTAGGACTGTATCATACGATAACTGCACCTAGAGGTTCATTATTCTATTCTACTGGGTTGCCACTACATACTGCTAGGTGTCACTTGTGGATGTTGGGACTCACGGGAATTTACCTGATGATCGGTAAACCCTGACGAGTAGAACTGAAAGTGTTTCAGTCCACTGAAAGGTGTTTCAGTGATATTGAGATGGAGATCTCAATATGTCTCATTATCAGTTAGATTAGAACCTACGAGGTCACACATATTAGGGGTTCTGATTATTAGGATTGTCGAATTGTGATTTGGAATCACAATGTCAATGAGATTGATGTTTGAAATAACCCACTAAGAGTTAGTGAGTTAAATGGAAGAATTAAATAATTATAATTATATTACAATTAAGTCTTTGATTTGCTGACTAATTGAGTCAAATTATGTTGGGTCTGATCCAAAGAAATTTGACTCAAATCCTAGTCAAAAGTTGGCTAGATCGAGTCCTTAAAAACCCTGCCAAATTCAGCCTTTTTCCTATTATTGGAGCCTCCCTCTTGATGCCTTATTTTGAGGGGTCAAAATAGGCAAGAAGGGGCAGCCAAGAGGACAAGGAGGGGCGTGGCCCCCTCTCCTTCTTTGCTGGGAGCCAACGCCCCTTGATTCTTTCCAAGAATCAAGGGGCCCGCCAATAAAGAAAGGCACCAGGAAACCTATTAGGAATAGGTTTCCTGGCGCATAGGGTTTTGAACCCTATAAAAAGGGAGCCCCACGCCCCAAGAAAAATCAGAGCTCTTCTCCCAGGCGTGGGGCAGCAAGGCTATGTTTTTGGGGATTTTTAAATCAGCAAAAAGGGAGAGAAAAGAATCAAAACAGTGAAGGGTTTTCTTTTTTCCTTTTGAAGGCTGCACAAGGTGGGATCCTTGTGACCCTAACCGCGACCTGCCGGTAGAACCAAAGTTATCAAAAGAAGCGTGACCCTAACCGCGACCTGCCGGTAGAACCAACACTATCAAGTTCTAATCCAAGAACAAAGGTGAAGTTCTCACATAAGAGAAACTCTCAAATTTCATTCATGCATTCTCCCCCTCTCAAGTACAATCAGGTGCTATTTTAAGGCTGAAATGGCTTCAAAGAGAAGCAACTCCTAGGAAATTACATAGCACTACTTGTCATGCATTTTCCAAGGCTGCATTTACCAAGGCTTGGAAAAGATGCATGTTACACCTACTCCTAGAAAAGTAACCAGAACTTAGAAAAAAGATCCCAAAGTAATTATAGTGACTTTGGGAACTACAAGAAAGTCTGAATGTGACTTGGGGAATACAAAACATCATCTGAAATATCACCCCAAAAGTATGCACGAAAATCCAAATACAATAGAAAAGTTGGCCTTCTCATGAATGCTTCTTGTCATGTGATTTGGACTTTCGAAAGTGTTGTCTTCAGGTTGGACTCAAAGCATCTTCACCCAATTGTATGAAAGTGACCCAATTAGGTGCAGCCTCTATCTCACGTTGGTCTTCTTTTCCTTTGATTTTTATGATCAGGCTTTCCAAAGCTTGTTTCATCCTCTTAGTCTTGGCCCTAGTCATAGGACCTTCAATTCCATGCAAAGGATCTTTAGATGGGCTGGTTGCGTCTCGATCATTGGTTGCGTCTCTATCATTCCCTCCCTCTTCAAAAGGATTCGTCCTCGAATCAGATTCATCACCTACATCAAACAAAGATAGATCAGCCATATTAAAGGTAGCACTTACATTACCATATTTACTTGGCAAGTCCAACTTGTAGGCATTGTCATTGATCTTCTCTAGAACTTGGAAGGGTCCATCTCCTCTTGTTTGCAGCTTAGATTTTCTTTGAGTGGGAAACCTCTCCTTCCTCATATGAACCCAAACCCAATCTCCTGGTTCAAAAATAACTTTAATACGCCCCTTATTTGCTTGCTTTGCATATTGCTTATTCTTCCTCTCAATATTGGCTCGAACTTTTGCATACTCCCTAATAGTATCCGCCTTTTTCTTACCATCCAAATTGGTACACTCATTAGTAGGCAAAGGTAAGATGTCTAAAGGAGTCAAAGGATTAAAGCCATACACAACTTCAAAAGGAGAATAAGAAGTAGTAGAATGAACAGTTCTATTATAAGCAAACTCAACATGTGGCAAGCATTTCTCCCAATTTTTCAAATTCTTTTGAATGATAGCACGCAACAAGGTAGTAAGTGTTCTATTTACTACTTTAGTTTGTCCATCCGTTTGAGGATGTGCAACAGTAGAAAATAAGAGTTTTGTTCCTAGTCTATTCCACAAAGTTTTCCAAAAATGACTTAGGAACTTTACATCCCTATCACTTACTATTGTTCTAGGCAATCCATGCAAGCGCATTATCTCTTTAAAGAACAGATCAGCAATATGTGTTGCATCATTGGTTTTAGAGCATGCAATAAAATGTGCCATTTTACTAAACCTATCAACAACGACAAATATACTATCTTTGCCACCTTGAGATCGAGGTAATCCTAACACGAAATCCATTGAAATATCAGTCCAGGGTTGATTAGACACAGGCAAAGGTGTATAGAAGCCATGGGGCATGACTTTAGATTTAGCTTGTTTACATGCTATGCACTTATCACAGACCGATTGCACATCATGCTTCATGTTAGACCAATAAAAATGCTCATGCAATATTTCTAAGGTCCTTTTTATCCCAAAATGTCCCATCAATCCACCACCATGACTTTCTCTAACTAGCATTTCACGCAAGGAACAAACAGGCACACACAACTTATTTTTCTTAAACAAGAAACCATCATGCCTATAATAGTCCCCAAAAGCATGTTTAGAATAAGAATCCCATACTTGGCCAAAGTCAGAATCATTAGCATATAAGTCCTTTATAAACTCAAAACCAAGTAATTTAGTTTGCAAAGAAGTAAGCAATGCATACCTTCTGGACAATGCATCAGCCACTTTGTTTTCCTTACCATTCTTGTACTTGATTACATAAGAAAACATCTCAATGAATTCCAACCACTTGGCATGTCTTTTTTGAAGCTTACCTTGAGATCTTAGAAACTTCAAGCTTTGATGGTCAGAATGAATTATGAATTCCCTTGACCACAAGTAGTGTTGCCAAGTTTGCAAAGCTCTCACCAAAGCGTACAACTCTTTGTCATACGTGGAATAATTCAATGATGCCCCATTAAGCTTTTCACTAAAGTAAGTAATTGGTTTAGAGTCCTGCATTAGTACGGCCCCTATGCCAACACCAGATGCATCACATTCAATTTCAAAAGCTTTATCAAAATTAGGCAAACAAAGCAAAGGTGCATTGGTCAATTTTTCTTTTAATGAATTAAAGGCTTCCTCATACACTTCATTCCACTTAAACACAACATTCTTTTTAACAAGTTCATTCAAAGGTGCAGCAATAGAACTAAAGTTCTTTACAAACCTTCTATAAAAACTTACTAAACCATGAAAACTTCTTACCTCATTTGCATTCTTAGGTGTAGGCCATTCTCTAATTGCCCTTACCTTCTCCTCATCCACCGTCTCTTCAATCGGGTCAAGCCAGCCCTCTTTCCATGTTATTCCTTTTGAGCTTACAACAAAACCCAAAAACACAACAGATTCATGGCAGAATGAACACTTTTTAAGATTAGCATATAATTTGTTTTCTCTCAAAACATTAAGAACAACATGCAAATGATTAACATGTTCATCTAAGGTTTTGCTATAAATCAAAATATACTACAACAAATTTCTCAATGAAAGAACGCAAAACATGGTTCATTAACCTCATGAAGGTGCTGGGTGCATTAGATAAGCCAAATGGCATCACCATCCACTCATATAAACCATATTTTGTTTTAAAAGCTGTTTTCCATTCATCACCTTCTTTCATGCGAATTTGATAGTATTCACTCTTCAAATCTATTTTAGAAAACACACACGAACCATGCAATTCATCAAGCATATCATCCAATCTAGGGATAGGATATCGATACTTTACAGTGATTTTATTTATGGCTCGGCAGTCCGTACACATGCGCCACGTCCCATCTTTCTTCGGAACCAAGATCACAGGAGCAGAACACGGGCTAAGACTCTCCCTCACAAATCCTTTTTGCAGCAACTCATCTACTTGCCTTTGAATTTCTTTTGCTTCCTCTGAACTTGTTCTGTAGGCTGGTCTATTTGGGATTGAAGAACCTGGAATTAAGTCAATCTGATGCTCAATACCTCTTGTAGGAGGTAATCCATGGGGAATTTCTTCTGGAAAAATATCACCAAATTCCTGTAACAAAGAAGCAACCATACTAGGCAAAGAAGAATTGAGTTCGTTAGTGAAATAAACATCCTTGTGTATGAGCACAAGTAGCTGCTCTTTTGCTAACAAGGCACTCTCAACCTCTCTTTTGCTTGCAAATGCACTCACTCTCTTTTTTTTCTCTTCTTTGGATTCTGATTTATTCTTTTCTTTCGTCTGCTCACTCTCATTTTTCTTATCTTTCCTCTCTTTTTCTTGAATGCTCAATTGCTCCTCTCTCAACTTACACTCTCTTGTAATTCTGATTTGATCAGCATAGGCCTCGGTTGGTTGGAGAGGTGTTAAAACAATAGTGTGATTGTTCATAACAAGAGTGTATCTATTTTTGTACCCATCATGAATAACCCTTCTATCAAATTGCCACGGACGCCCAAGAAGTAGATGTCTAGCATGCATAGGTGCCACATCACAAAGAACTTCATCCTTGTATTTACCGATGGAAAATGTAATCATCACTTGCTTAGTCACCCTTATGTCTCCACAATCATTCAGCCACTGAAGTCTATATGGATTGGGGTGCTTTAATGTGGGCAAACTCAATTTTTCAACCAACAAGGTGCTAAAAACATTAGTGCAACTCCCACTATCAATGATTAAGCTGCATACCTTGTCGTTTATATGGCATCTTGTATGAAATATATGCTCACGTTGCTCCTCATTACCACCCGCCTTAGGTTGCATGTTGAGAGCACGCCTAGTAACAAGCACATCTCCAACAACAGGTTCAGCAACTTCAACATCACTACAATCCTCCAATGGTGGCATGTCATCATCACTTGAGCTCACACTCTCTATGTCTCCATTATCCAGCAGTATCATGGCTCTTTTATTTGGACATTGAGAAGCAATATGTCCAACTCCTTGACACCTAAAACATTTGATATCACGAGATCTAGAGGATGAATTAGTTTCCATTTTAGCTTTAGGTGCAGCAATCGAATTTTTGGCCTTTGCATCTTCTTTTGGCTTTGACACAGATTTGTTATTTTGCCAATTCGATTTTCATGAGGAACTAGTAGTAAATTTGGAAGTACTCTTAGCTTTCAATTGCCTTTCCACTAGAATAGCTTTGTGCAGCAAATCCTCCATCTCTATATAATGTTGCAATTCTACCACATTAGCTATCTCCTTCTTTAAACCTCCAATGAATCTAGCCATAGTTGCCTCTCGGTCTTCTTCAACATTGGCTCTAATCATGGCTATTTCCATCTCCTTATAGTAATCTTCCACACTCATGAAGCCTTGAGTTAGACTTTGCAATTTTCTGTGCAAATCTCTATAGTAGTGGCTGGGTACAAACCTTTTTCTCATGACAGCCTTCATCTCATCCCATGTACCAATAGGCCTCTCCCCATTTCTACGTCTACTAGTCACCATTTGATCCCACCAAATACTAGCATAATCATGGAACTCAACAATGGCTAGTTTAACCCTCTTCTCCTCGGAATAATTATGACATTCAAACACATGTTCAACCTTTCTCTCCCACTCTAAATATAATTCAGGATCATTTTTACCTTGGAATGCAGGGATTGTCATCTTAATACTTCCCAAATGACTGTCTTTTCTTGATTCATCTCTTTGCCTCCTTCCATTACTTCTTCCATCCGAATACTCCTCTTCTTCTTCTTCTTCAAACATCCGCCCCCTCAAAGGTTTGAGTCTGCTTGGTGATTCCAAATCATTCATTCGTGCACCAAGCTTAGTAAGTTGATCAGCAATGGCTTTCATCCATAACTTTATATCAACATCTGGTTGTTTACTACCTTCACTACTCATCTTTGTATGCTGCAATCAAAAGATTAGTATAAACAGAATAGGTCCTCACACACTCCTCTCTCTGGTGGACACTCTTTTATGGCTTTTTCTTAATGATGATCTCACCCTCTTGCCTTTTACCACTTAGCTTCACCTTATGAGCTCTTAAATAAGAACCTTTTGGATGTTTCTACACAACAGGAAACAGTAAGGAGTCGATGATAACCTTAGGGAACAAGAACTCGCAAGGAACAATTTAATTGGAACCAACAAAGGGTTCAAGGAAGGTTTGAATTGAGAACAATTCAATGGAAGCGTTAAAGAACCCACAAGAAAATTAGAAGCAAAATCTGCCCCGAATTTTTTCTTCTTTTTTTTTTCTTTCTTTTTTTCTTCTTCTTCTTCTTCTTCTTCTTTCTTCCTTCTCTTTCTTTTTTTTTTTTTGAAATAGCAGAACAGAAAGGAACAAGGACGATGACACAAACCGATTAAAGGAAGATGTCACCAAGGATATAGAGATAAACAACAGCGGAACACCTTTTTTTTTTTTGAATTAAACAAGATAAACACACAAAGGATAGATAACACCTGATTTCAGGAACCGGGCTCTGATACCAAATGATAAGAGCACACTTCGGACCGTCCTGAAAACAGGTAGAGAAAGAGGAACTTGACCCTAACCGCGACCTGCCGGTAGAACCAAAGTTATCAAAAGAAGCGTGACCCTAACCGCGACCTGCTGGTAGAACCAACACTATCAAGTTCTAATCCAAGAACAAAGGTGAAGCTCTCACATAAGAGAAACTCTCAAATTTTATTCATGCATTCTCCCCCTCTCAAGTACAATCAGGTGCTATTTTAAGGCCGAAATGGCTTCAAAGAGAAGCAACTCCTAGAAAATTACATAGCACTACTTGTCATGCATTTTCCAAGGCTGCATTTACCAAGGCTTGGAAAAGATGCATGTTACACCTACTCCTAGAAAAGTAACCAGAACTTAGGAAAAAGATCCCAAAGTAATTATAGTGACTTTGGGAACTACAAGAAAGTCTGAATGTGACTTGGGGAATGCAAAACATCATCTGAAATATCACCCCAAAAGTATGCACGAAAATCCAAATACAATAGGAAAGTTGGCCTTCCCATGAATGCTTCTTGTCATGTGATTTGGACTTTCCAAAGTGTTGTCTTCAGGTTGGACTCAAAGCATCTTCACCCAATTGTATGAAAGTGACCTAATTAGGTGCAGCCTCTATCTCACGTTGGTCTTCTTTTCCTTTGATTTTTATGATCAGGCTTTCCAAAGCTTGTTTCATCCTCTTTGTCTTGGCCCTAGTCATAGGACCTTCAATTCCATGCAAAGGATCTTTAGATGGGCTGGTTGCGTCTCGATCATTGGTTGCGTCTCTATCATCTGATCTTCAGCAACCTCGTGTGGATATTTGTAGAGGCCGGACGTTTGTGCGGCTACAAGGAACCAAACCACGATCATCGGTTGCGGTGTTCTTCTACCCGCACAAAGGTGAAGATGAGATCTTCATTTGAACTTTTATATTTCTGATTTTCTGGTAGTTTAACAATTCATAATTAATTATTAGATCTTAGTTTAGTTTCCATCTGAATTCAAAAGGGTTCTGAATCGTTCTGATTCAGAAAAATTTTGAAATCTACTCGATCCTATTCCGGCATATACGATGCACCGGGCCTGGCATGCGGATTCCGCCGCGAACGTCGCGCCGCTGTGGGGAAATCCAACAGTGGTATTAAAGCAAAGGTCCAAGAGTTGTGACCGATCTCCGGAAACTCTCACACGTGATCGTGTGACGAAGCGTGGCTCTCCGTCCGGAGGCGTATAGAGATGCGTGCTCTGATAGGTATACATGGGTGTCACCCTATTTTTAATAGGACCGAACCCATGTAGGAGTGGAGACTCCCCCTTTTAGTGGTATCAGAGCCATGGTTTTGGGGATCCAATTAAGATAATAGTTAATTGATTATGAATTAGTTCTGATTTTTTAATTATTATGCATGCTGAAAAATTCTGCGTGCTGAAATTTCGTGATGCTGAAATTTTCAGCATGCTGATTTTGTTAGATCGATCATGCGATGTTAGTTTTAAAATTATGATGTGATTATGATGTTTAAAATTAAGATATTGCATGATCTGGATCTCAGATGGTTGCATAATAAAATTAAAATCAGATTTGATAAAATCATGCATAAGATGCATGTAGTGATGATCATAGGATTCAAACCTTTTTGGTATCAAATGTAAAGACCTGCGATGTGATCTATAATGTCATGTAATATTTTCAGATGCTTGCATGCATCTTATTTGATGTTTTGAGGGGCCTGCGTGCCTCCTAAAAGTGATGTAATTTATTTCTATATCTGGTTTTGTATTTTTGTGATATAATGTACGTCAACGATCAGTCGAAGATAGTACATGAGATGAACGGCAATCTAAGCGGTTGATGGCGATTGGATCAAGAGTTGATCAAGGATCGAATCAAGGAGGCTTATAACCAATTCAAGAGTTGAAGACCAGCTGATCGACTGATGTGCATGTGCTTGTAATATGACCTAATTAGAATCCATGATCATCACCTATTTAAAATTCAGATTTTATTTATTGCTGCGATTTTAACTACCTGCGATGTGCCGTTTGCATGTGATGCGAATGTATGCGGGGTAGATAGATTTACATATGATGCAAACTAATAGACCAATCCAAATGAGTCCTAAACTAAAACCTCCTCAATCAAGTCGAGAGTGAACCAACATGAGCGAGTCATATTAGATTAATTGATCTCATTGGTGTCTAGGAAAGCATGAAAGGTGGTTACTTAATTAGGACCTTACTCTCTGAGTAAGGGGAGCCTCCCACCTGCTTACCTGGCCAATTGTTCGATTACCTCTTATGAAGAGCTCAAGTTGCAAACACTAAGACATGATTAACCAATATTAAGTCCATAGGTCTTCCACCGTAGTAGAGCTGCTAAGGTCTTTCTGATGTTGACTTGTCTCGGCTGGACACAGTGGGCAAGTTGCATCGGAGGGCTGGACCTCTCTATAGACATGAGATGTTGTAGGGGTAAAGGTGGGGTTGGGCACCAATAACTGTTAGGTGAGGACCCAATGACGACTTTATTTCTACGGTTATATGGTGGGTCTGACTTAACTAAGGAATGGGACCAATAACTGTTAGGTGAGATCTTCATGACTTAGAGACCAAGTAGCACTACAACATGCTTGAGAAGCATTGTACAAGAGTTGTACACTCATCCATTTATGTGTCACCAATAACTGTTAGGTGAGGTGGCATGTAAATCGGTGGGACCGCAGTACCCACTAGAAACCTTAGTCGTGTAGGTTTTCCGTTTTCCTACCAGAAAAGTGTGAGGAATTCGAGAAAATAATGGGAGGTACATTTGTTCTAAAAGACCCTAGAACAAATTAAGATCAAGTACAAAATTCTAACTAGAATCTTTACTCTCTGAGGATTATAAAGTCAGCTTCTAGACTTTTAACTCATATCCTATAGAACAACCGTTTGACCAAACCCAATTATAAAGACTGGCTCAGCAAATTTCATAACAGTTTTGAATTGTGAGAAATTAGGGTATGTACTAGACCATGGAATCCCCGTGTTACCAATCTGTCTGATCATTGATTAGCGTAAGATGCATGTTAAGTGGACGAACAATGACAATAAAGTTAGGTGCTGCACAATGGCATGTATGTCCAATGAATTACAATGCCAGCATGAGAACATGAGACTGCCAGGGACATATTAAATCACCTGCAAGAGTTGTATGGTGATCAGAGTCGCGCAGCATGTTTTGAAGTGTCCAAGAGGCTCTTTAAGGCAAAGATGCGTGAGGGGCAGTCTGTCCACGATCACTGTTTGACTATAATCAAAGACCTAGAGGAGCTTGAGAAGCTCGGTATGACCATGTATAAGGAATTGCAAATAGATATGATCCTACAATCCCTTCTAGATTCATATGAACAGTTTATAGTAGACTACCATATGAACAAGATTGTATGCACCAAAACAGAATTGTTAAATAAATTGGTAACTACCTTAGGGACCTTGAAGAGTTCAAGGGGCATCGTTCTCGTTGTCGAGTTGGTTTCTACTTCCAAGAGAGAGTCTATCTGGAAGAAAAAGAAGCCTGCAAAGAAGCAGAAAAAGGACAAGAAGCCAAGTAAGGAAGTTCCAAGAAAAAGGCCAATTGCAAGAAAAAGTGTTTCCATTGCATAATGGACGGCCATTGGAAGAGGAACTGTCCTACATACATGGGAAGCATAAAGAACATAAAGGGTGACAGACCTTCAGAAGATATGTCAGAAATGCTCAGGATACTTAGGGACTGTTACCTATTGCTAGCAGAAATTTAATTTCTGTATCTTGCTTAGCACAGAAAGATTTTTATAAGACTACTGTTCCATTTATTTGAGAAATAAATTGGTTCAACGTGGTTTTATGATTGACAGTCTCTATCACATACATATGGATGTATCTATGAATGTATCTGAGAAAACAGTGATACCATAGGATCTAATAGATCCAGAAATGAGATAAATTTAAAGTATTTGTGGCACCTCAGGCTTGGCCATATAGGAGAAGACAGAATAAACAAATTGGAGAAACATGAGCTTTTGGACTCATTGACTTTCGAGTCATATTCGATTTGTAAATTCTGCCTTCGAGGAAAGATGGCCAAATTATTCTTTGTAGGACACAGGGAGGTCTACTAAAATACTTACCCTAGTACACACTGATGTGTGTAGCCCATACGATGTGCAGGCTAGGGGTTGTAATTTTTTACTTCATTTACCGATGATTACTCACGGTATAGATATGTGTATGATACACAAATCTGAAATTTTTGAAAGGTTCAAAGAGTAGAGATATGAAGTAGAAAAATAAACAGAAAAACTCATTAAGGTTTTTCGATCAGATCGAGGAAGTGAATACCTTAGTGGAGAGTTCTGTGATTATCTCAAGGAGAATGGTATAGTTTCATAATGGACTCTTCCTGGTATACCTCAGCTCAACGGAGTGTCAGAAAGGAGGAATCGGACTCCATTGGATATGGTTCGGTCCATGATGAGCTTCACTAATTTACCCTTGTTTCTTTAGATAGATACTCTATTTTCAGCTATTTACTTATTGAATAGAATTTCCTTTAAAGTCCGTTCCTACCACACCATATGAGATATGACATGGTAAGAAGCCGAGTCTTGGTAATCTCAAGATTTAGGGATGTCCAGCTCAACTCAAGCGACAATAGGCGAACAAGTTAGAAGATAGGACAATTAATGCTCGATTTATAGGATATCCTAAAGAGTCATTAGGATACGACTTTTCGTCCCAAAGGATCACAAAGTGTTTGTGAGCCTAGATGCTATCTTCCTGGAAAATAGTTTATCCTTGACAGAGACAGTGGGAGAAAAATTGAGCTTGAAGAAAAAGTCTCTAAAGAGCAACGAGCCATTGTGCCTATAGAACCTATTAAGCCAGTACACGTAGTACCTCCTCCACCTCGTAGAGAAAGTGTTCCTCATGGGAGATGGGGATCAAGGTAAGGATCCCAATACCTACAACGAGACGATATTAGACATCGATTCCGATAGATGGCTAGAAGCGATGAAGTCAGAGAAGGACTCCATGCATTCCAACTAAGTCTGGCCCTTGGTAGATCCACCAGAAGGTATAGTACCTATTGGGTGTAAATGGATCTACAAGAGAAAATTAAGTTCGGATGGCTAGATAGAGACCTATAAGGCAAGGCTAATGGCAAAAGATTATAGTCAGTGCGAAGGCACTGAATATCAGGATACTTTTTCACTTGTAGCCATGCTGAAGTCCATTCGAATATTGCTTGATATTGCAGCATAATATGATTATGAGATATTGTGATGGTGATCACAAGGTCTGCAAACTGCAAAGGTCCTTCTATGGACTAAAGCAAGAATCTCGGAGTTGGAATACTCATTTCAACGATATAATCAAATCATTTGATTTCATCAAGAACGAAGAGGAACCATGTGTTTATAAGAAAGGTTAGTGGGAGGGCTATTGTATTCCTCGTATTGTACATAGATAATAAGAGCTTCCAAAGTCTTTTATGGAGAAATCCTTAGACAACCATACCTTGACCTAAGTTAGCATGGGAACACCATTTCCAATAGGAAGAATATTAGAGTTGAAGGTAGAAGGATGCACACATATTGATGATAGAAAGTCTACATCAGAATATGTGCAATGATGGTTCAGTAAATTGGAAGAGTTCCAAACAACCGATCATTGTAGATTCTACCTTAGAAGCTGAATGTTAAGCCATGTTTAAGGGTGCAGAGGAAACTTCTGGTTTAAGAAGTTCATTGCTAAGTTAGGTGTAATGTCATCAGATGCCATAATACTCAACTGCGATAACAAAAGTACCATAGCACTAGCTAAAGAGTCAAGGTCTCACCAGAAGCTGAAGCACATAGAGCGGCGGTTTAACCTAATAAGCGATTACCTCAAAAAGAAATAAGTAGAGGATCAGAGAGTAGACTCCACAGAAAATGTGGTGGACCCATTGACTAAGCAGCTAAGTCGGCAGAAAACTGAAGCGCATCTTGAGAAGATGAGGCTTTAGGTTTATGGCTGATTGGCTTTAGTGCAAGTGGGAGATTGTTACAAGTATGCCCTAGAAGCCAATTTGGCTGATGCATTATTTTATTCTGGGACATAAATTTGTACTTGACCTTATTATGAATTTATTAAGTTGGGCATTCTTTTCATTCATGTTCTTATGTGTCCATGAATCGTCCAAGGAATTAATAAGATGATGACGCATATTCTCAAGAGTTGAAAATTTAAGCCATGTGTCATTAGTGATTAATTTCTAAATGCTCCTGATCAATGGATCATCACGAGGATGGTGATCGATCCGATGAGATCAATGCACAGATCGCTTTCCTTATGGATGGACGAGACTCGAGTCCACAGTATAGGGACACTGAAGTGATAGTGCAGGTGCTTGTTAGAGAACAAGGGTACTGAGCGTGACCAAGATAAGAAGTTACTTGGATGTCTATCCACTCGTCAGTGACTTGCTTGATGTTGCAGTAGTGTGACTGGTCCTTTGATCTGCGGTGCTTTGGCTACTCACAGTGAGGTTATTGTAGTTTGACTGCACATATACATGGTCTCTAGACATATGGGTCCATACAGTGTAGATTGGCTGCAGTAGGTTCACTGTAGGAGTAGGGTATGCACCTATATAGAATCTATCGATCTTGATAGATAAGGAGAGATCCTATGTGATTTATAAGACAGAGTTCATAAGACCTCGGCCGGGGCAGTATGCATAGTGGAGAAAGAGTTTTCCACTCTGGAACTTAAGTCGAATAAATCTTGACATATGACAGACGATGGGGTTAGACGAGTTGTCCATGACCTCCGTCCTGTAGGGATCCACGATAGTAGGACTGTATCATACGATAACAGCACCTAGAGGATCATTATTCTATTCTACAGGGTTGCCACTACATACTGCTAGGTGTCACTTGTGGATGTTGGGACTCACGGAAATTTACCTGATGATCGGTAAACCCTGACGAGTAGAACTGAAAGTATTTCAGTCCACTGAAAAGTGTTTCAGTGATATTGAGATGGAGATCGCAATATGTCTCATTACCAGTTAGATTAGAACCTACGAGGTCACACACATTAGGGGTTCTGATTACTAGGATTGTCGAATTGTGATTTGGAATCACAATGTCAATGAGATTGATGTTTGAAATAACCTACTAAGAGTTAGTGAGTTAAATGGAAGAATTAAATAATTATAATTATATTATAATTAAGTCTTTGATTTGCTGATTAATTGAGTCAAATTATGTTGGGTCTTATCCAAAGAAATTTGACTCAAATCCTAGTCAAAAGTTGGCTAGATCGAGTCCTTAAAAACCCTGCCAAATTCAGCCTTTTTCCTATTATTGGAGCCTCCCTCTTGATGCCTTATTTTGAGGGGTCAAAATAGGCAAGAAGGGGCAGCCAAGAGGACAAGGAGGGACGTGGCCCCCTCTCCTTCTTTGCTGGGAGCCAACGCCCCCGCCAATAAAGAAAGGCACCAAGAAACCTATTAGGAATAGGTTTCTGGCGCATAGGGTTTTGAACCCTATAAAAAGGGAGCCCCACGCCCCAAGAAAAATCAGAGCTCTTCTCCCAGGCGTGGGGCAGCAAGGCTATGTTTTTGGAGATTTTTAAATCAGCAAAAGGGAGAGAGAAGAATCAAAACGGTGAAGGATTTTCTTCTTCCTTTTGAAGGCTGCACAAGGTGGGATCCTTGTGATTTCTTCTTCCTTCTTCTTCGACATCCAAGAGAGGCTTTTGCAAGGAGCTAGCACCCCGGTGAAGCCCCATCTCTGATCTTCAGCAACCTCGTGTGGATACTTGTAGAGGCCGGACGTTTGTGCGGCTACAAGGAACCAAACCACGATCATCGGTTGCGGTGTTCTTCTACCCGCACAAAGGTGAAGATGAGATCTTCATTTGAACTTTTATATTTTTGATTTTCTGGTAGTTTAACAATTCATAATTAATTATTAGATCTTAGTTTAGTCCCCATCTTAATTCAAAAGGGTTCTGAATCGTTCTGATTCAGAAAAATTTTGAAATCTACCCGATCCTGTTCCGGCGTATGCGATGCATGCGGATTCCGCCGCGAACGTCGCGCCGCTGTGGGGCAATCCAACATCACCGTCCTTGTGATGATCCATTGATTAGGAGCATTCAGAAATTAATCACCAATGATGCATGGCTCAAATTCTTAACTCTTAAGAATGCGCATCATCATCTTATTAATTCTTGGACGATTCATAGACACATAAACAATATGAATAAAAAGATGCCTTTTATTTATTCAATGATAAATAGTCAAGTACAAAATTATGTCCCTAGAATTAACATTGTGTCAGCCAGATTGGCTTCTAGGGCATACATCTAACAATCTCCCACTTGCACTAAAGCCAATTGGTCATATATCTTAGGCCCATCTTCTCAAGGTGGGCTTCAGTCTTTTGCTGACTCAGCAGCTTGGTGAATGGGTCTGCCACATTGTCCGCGGAGTCTGATGATCCTCCAAAGATCAAGAATAAATCTTTAGTTCTTCTCAAGTACTTAAGAATATTCTTCACAGCTGTCCAATGTTCTTCACCGGATTCGACTGATATCTGCTTGTGACACTCACAGCAAGGGCTATATCAGGTCGTGTACATAGCATGGCATACATGAGGCTCCCTATTGCCGATGCATAGGGGATCTTGCTCATGCATTGTATCTCTTCAGATGTGTTGGGGCACATCTTCTTGGAGAGATGAATTCTATGCCTTAGGGGTAAAAGACCCCTTTTAGAGTTTTCCATGCTGAACCTTTTCAACACTTCCTCTATGTACATCTTCTGTGATAGGCCAAGCATCCTTTTAGATCTATCTCTATAGACCTTTATTCCCAAAATATAGGATGCTTCCCCAAGGTCTTTCATGGAGAACTCTTTTGACAACCATACCTTGACCGAGGTTAGCATGGGAATATCATTTCCTATCAGGAGGATATCGTCCACGTACAGTACGAGAAATACGACAGCACTCCTACTAACCTTTTTGTAAACACACGGTTCCTCTTCGTTTTTGATGAAATCAAATGTTTTGATTGCGTCATCGAAACGAGTGTTCCAATTCCGAGATGCTTGCTTTAGTCCATAGATGGACCTTTGCAACTTGCAGACCTTGTGATCTCCATCACTGGAAGTGAAATCCAAAGGCTGTTCCATATAGATATCTTCATCAAGATATCCATTCAGAAAAGCAGTTTTCACATCCATCTGCCAAATTTCATAATCATGAAATGCTGCAATGGCAAGCAGTGTACGGTTGGATTTTAGCATGGCTACAGGTGAAAAGGTCTCCTGATAGTCAATACCTTCGCGTTGACTATACCCTTTCGCTACCAGCCTTGCCTTAAAGGTCTCTACCTTTCCATCCGAACCTATTTTTCTTTTGTAGATCCATTTACATCCAATAGGTACAATACCTTCTGGTGGATCCATTAAGGTCCAGACCTGGTTGGAATGCTTGGAGTCTAACTCTGACTTCATGGCTTCCAGCCATTTCTCGGAATCGATATCTGATATCGCCTCGTTGTAGGTTTTGGGATCCTGTATGTGATCCCTATCTCCCACTAGGAACATTTCCTCGGTATCCTCTTCTAGTATACCTAAGTATCTATCGGGAGAATGGAAAACCCTACTAGATCTGCGAGGTGGTTGAGGGACATCGTGTATTGGCTCTGTATGAATGGGTTCGATAGGATCCATGACTCGTTGCTTTTCAGAGACTTTCTCTTCAAGCTCAATTTTTCTTCCACTGCCTCTATCAAGGATAAACTGATTTTCCAAGAAGATGATGTGACGGCTCACAAACACATTGTGATCCTCTAAGACGTAAAAATTGTATCCTAATGACTCTTTAGGATATCCTATAAAACGAGCACTTATGGTCCTAGCCTCTAGCTTGTCCGCCTGTAGTCTTTTGACGTGGGCCGGACATCCCCAAATCTTGAGATGACCAAGACTTGGTTTCTTACCATGCTATATCTCATACGGTGTGGTAGGAACGGATTTAGAGGGAACTCTATTCAGTAGATATACCGCGGTAAGTAAGGCATCTCCCCAAAGAAATATTAGTAGATCAGTGAAGCTCATCATGGACCGGACCATATCCAATAGAGTTCGATTTCTCCTCTCTGACACCCCGTTGAGTTGAGGTGTACCCGGAGGAGTCCATTGTGAGACTATGCCATTGTCCTTGAGATAGTCCCGGAATTCTCCACTAAGGTATTCTCCTCCTCGATCTGATCGAAGAGCCTTAAGAGGTTTTTCAGTTTGTTTTTCTACTTCATTCTTGAACTCCTTGAACTTTTCAAAAGATTCAGACTTGTGTCTCATAAGATACACATACCCATACCGTGAATAATCATCGGTAAAGGTAATGAAGTATGAATAACGTCCCCTGGCTTGCACATCGAATGGGCCATACACATCTATGTGTATCAGGGTAAGTATTTCAGTGGTCCTCTCCCCATATCCTACAAAGGGTAATCTAGCCATTTTTTCTTGAAGACAGGACTCGCAAACTGGATATGACTCGGAAGTCAATGAGCCGAGAAGCCCATCTTTATCCTTTTTGTTCATTCTGTCCTCTTCAATATGGCCAAGCCTGAGGTGCCACAAATATTTTTGGTTTATCTCATCCCTGGATCTCTTGGATCCTTTGGCACTCACTTCTTGCTCAGACACATTTACAGATACATCCATATGCAAATGATAGAGACTGTCAATCATAAAACCACGTGCGACTATTTTATTTCTGAAATAAATAGAACAGCAGTCTTTGTCAAATGTAAAAACATGACCTTTCTGTGCTACACATGAAACAGAAATCAAATTTCTGCTAGCAGCAGGTACATAATAGCAGTCTCTAAGTAATAAACTAAAACCAGACGGTAGTCGCAGATGGTAGATACCCACAGCCACAGCAGTAACTTTGCCCCATTGCCAACCCGAAGGGTTACCGCACCTTCCGCCAGCCTTCTACTTTCCTTTAGACCCTGCATGGTAGTGCACAAATGAGCACTAGAACCAGAATCTATAACCCAACTAGAAGTAGAAGAAACCGTTAGATTAGCTTCAATTATGAGCAAGTCTATACCTTCTGAAGGTGTGTCACCTTTCTTGTTCTTCAGGCTCTCGAGGTATGAAGGACAGTTTCTCTTCCAGTGGCCATCGACATTGTAGTGGAAACATTTTCCTTCTCATTAGCCTTTTTCTTTTGAACTTCCTTCTTTGGTTTATTGTCTTTCTTCTGCTTCTTAGCAGGCTTATTTTTCTTCTAAGTAGACTTTCTCTTGGAACCAGAAGTCAACTCAGCAGCAAGGACATTGCCCCTTGAACCTTTCAAGGCTCCCTCAGCAGTTACTAACATATTTATCAGTTCAGTCTTAGTGCATTCAATCTTATTCATGTGGTAGTTTACTATAAACTAACCAAATGAATCAGGAAGGGATTGAAGGATCAAATCTACTTGCAATTCCTTGTGCATGTTCATACCGAGCTTCTCAAGCTCCTCTAGGTCCTTGATCATAGTCAGACCGTGATCATGGACAGACTGCCCCTCGCGCATCTTTGCCTTGAAGAGCCTCTTGGACACTTCAAAACGAGCTGTGCGACTCTGCTCACCATATAACTCTTGCAGGTGTGCCAGTATGTCCCTAGCAGTCTTCATATTTTCATGCTGGCATTGTAGTTCATTGGACATGGATGCCATGATATAGCAATTGACTCTGATGTCATCATCCGTCCACTTTTGATGCGTCACACGCTGATCATCAGTAGGACGTGCTGGTAGTCTAGGGATATCATTTTCGAGTATGTAGCCCAGTTTCTCACAGTTCAAAATAATTTTGAGGTTTCTTAGCCAGTCCTTGTAATTGGTTTCAGTCAATCGGTTGGTCTCAAGAATACGGGTCAAAAAGTTTGAGGCTGACATTATGATCTGCAGAGAGTAAAGATTCTAGTTAGTCTTTTGTACTTGATCCTTAATCTGTTCTAAGATCTTTTAGAACAAATGTACCTCCCACTATTTTCTCGAATTCCTTACACTCCCTGGTAAGAAAACGGAAATCCTACGCGACTAGGGTTTCTAGTAGGTACTGCGGTCTCACCAATCTACATGGCACCTCACCTAACAGTTATTGGTGACATATAGATGGATGAGTGTACAACTCTTGTACAATGCTTCTCAAGCATGTTGCAGTGCAACTTGGTCTCTAAGCCATGAAGACCTCACCTAACAATTATTGGTCCCATTTCTTAGTTAAGTCAGATCCACCGTATAACCGTATAAATAAAGTCGTCATTGGGTCCTCACCTAATAGTTATTGGTGCCCAACCCCACCTTTACCCTACAACATCTCATGTCTATAGAGAGGTCCAGCCCCCCGATGTAACTTGCCCACTGTATTCAGCCGAGACAAATCAACATCAGAAAGACCTTAGCAGCTCTACTACAGTGGAAGACCTATTGACTTAATATTGGTTAATCAGGTCTTAGTGTTTGCAACTTGAGCTCTTCATAAGAGGTAATCGAACAATTGACCAGGTAAGCAGGTGGGAGGCTCCCCTTACTCAGAGAGTAAGGTCCTAATTAAGTAACCACCTTTCATGCTTTCCTAGACACCAATTAAATCAATTAATCTAATATGACTTGCTCATGTTGGTTCACTCTCGACTTGATTGAGGAGGTTTTAACTTAGGTGTCAATTGGGTTTGCTACATCACATATAAACCTATCTACCCCGCTCTCATTCACATCACATGCAAACGGCACATCACAGGCAGTTATAATCGCAGCATCAAATAAAGCTAAACTTTAAATAGGTGATGATCATAGATTCTAATTAGGTCTTATTACAAGCACATGCACATCAATCGATCAATTGGTCTTCAACTCTTGAATTGGTTTCAAGCCTCCTTGATTCGATCCTTGATCAACTCTTGATCCAATCGCCATCAACTGCTTAGATCGCCATTCATCTCATGCCTTGTCTTCAACTTGATCGTTGACGTACATCACATCACAGAAATACAACCATATGTAAAATAAAAATAATAATAAATTACATCTCCTTTTAGGAGGCATGCAGGCCTCTCAAAACATCAAATAAGATGCATGCAAGCATCTGAAAAATTACATGACATTACAGATCACATCGCGGGTCATTACATTTGATACCAAAAGGGTTTGAATCCTATGATCATCACCACATGCAGCAATTATAATTTTCAGATCTGAAATCTAATTGATTATCTCATGACATAGGTTGTTGATCATGCTAATCATGATTCTAAACTTTGTAATCCCATTAACAATGCAATTAGAATCATCTTTTTATCACATAAAAACCAACATGCAAAAATCAGCACCCTAGAAAAATCTGCATGCAGAAAATTTTCAGCATGCATAATTATTTAAATTTAAGATCTAATAAGCCTATTAATAATTAATCCTTACCTTAATCTACGATGCCTAGGCTCTGATACCACTGTTAGAAACCCGCCCATGCCGCAGAAAAATTTCAAAAATTTCAGATGCAGCGGAAGAGGCATGCGCGGGATCAACTGTTCATCGCATGAACGTTGTTTAAAACCGTTCGTAGATAGATAAGGATTAAAAACTTTTTAAAACATTAGAAGATCAGATCTTCACCTTGTGCGGATAGATGATCACCGTAAACTGATGATCGTGGTTTTGGATGAAGGTTCGCTTGAAGCCGTTCAAGTGTCCGGCCTCTACGGGTATCCACACGAAGCAGAAACCGATCGAAGCTTTCTATCTCCCCGGGGTGCTAGCTCCCTTGCAGAGATAACTTTGATGGCTGATCTCCTCTCTTTCTTTCAACTCTTGAATGTGTTTGAGAGGAGGAAGAAGAAGGATGAAGAAAAGAAGAGGAACGAAGCCCCTGCAGCCTATTTATTTCCCTTGCGTTGGATGAAGCAAAGGAGGAGGGAGGAGGCCGCCAAGCTTTCTTCCTTGTTTTTCCTTGCTTGCGGCTGAAACCCAAGGAGAAGGAGGAGGGGGCGTACGGCTGAGGAGAAGAGGGTTTCACATCATTTAGGTCAGCCCCCAAAAGCCTCCTTTAAATAACATGTGGAGCTCCTAACTTTTAGGAGCTCCCTTGAAATTATTCCAAGAGGGGCGCCGGCCCCTCTTGTTGCCGCACTAAGGAATCAAAAGAGGAGGGGCGTGAGCCCCTCCCTCTTATGTTGCCCTAATCCTCATCTAATGAGGATTGAGAGGCCCTAATGTGGTTTAGCCCTAATCCAATTAGGATTTAACCAAATCATGAATCAATTGGGTTCAATCTATACTAGTCCTAATCCAATTAGAACTTGAATGAACCATGACTCAATTGAACTCTTCAATCCTAACCCAATTAGGAGTCATGTTGATTCATTAGATTAATAATTAATTAGGACTTAAGAAAATCTAATCCAATTAGGACTTATTTAATTTTAGTCCTAATCTAATTAGGACTTTAATTTGAATCCGAAGTCCTAATCCGATTAGGACTCTAGGAATCCTACTCCAAGTAGGAATCCAATTTTAATTCAAAACTCCTAATCTAATTAGGATTGTAGGAATCCTACTCCAAGTAGGAATCCCAGTCCTACTCCAATTAGGATTCCCAGTCCTAATCCAATTAGGACTCTAGGAATCCTACTCGAAGTAGGATTTGTGTTTAAGTCCAATTAATTAATTCCATTGTTCCTTCTTCAACTGAATATTAATCGAATTGATTACTTGTGATTCCTAATCACGATTCAACCATCGGATCAGTCAATACTTCTAGTGTTTGTGACCCCATAGGTTCTATTCTGACTGGTAGTGAGATATATTGTGATCTCTATCACAATATTATTGAAAACTCCTTTCAATGGATCGGAACGATTCCAATTCTACTCATTAGGGTTAATCGATCATCGAGATAATCCCTGTGAGTCCCACCATCCACCAGTGACACCTAGCAGTATGTAGTGGCTACCCAGCAGAATAGAATGATGAACCTCTAGGTGCAGTTATTATGTGATACAGTCCTTCTATCGTGGATACCTACAAGACGGAGGTCATGGATAACTCGTCAAACCCTTCGTCTGTCATATGTCAAGATTTATTCGACTTAAGTTCGAGAGCGGAGAACTCTTTCTCCACTGTGCAATCTGCCTCGGCCGAGGTCTTACGAACTCAGTCTTATAAATCACATAGGATCTCTCCTTATCTATCAAGGTCGATAGATTTCTTATAGGTGCATACCTTACTCCTACAGTGAACCTACTGCAGCCAATCTACACTGCATGGACCCATATGGCTAGAGACCATGTATATGTGCAGTCAAACTACAATAACCTCACTGTGAGTAGCCGAAGCATCGCAGGTCAAAGGACCAGTCACACTACTGCAACATCAAGCAAGTTACTGACGAGTGGATAGACATCCAAGTGACTTCTTGTCTTGGTCACGCTCAGTACCCTTGTTCTTAACAAGCACCTGCACTATTACTTCAGTGTCGCCACACTGTGGACTCGAGTCTCGTCCATCCATAAGGAAAGTGTGGAGTGATTGATTAAAACCCCATTTGATTTTGATGAGCTCAAAGCATTAGAGTATATATGTTGTTTACTAATGAATTCAATTGAGTGTTTCAGTGAAAATCTTGTCTAAGTGTCTCAAGACTTGGTTCATAATATTTTGGATAAGTTAAGAAGTCAGTTTGAACCAAAGTCTGAGACTCGAGTCGACTCCAGAGTATTACGAGTCGACTCCAAGCGTATCAGGATCACTGGCACGGGCTCGAGTCGCCTCCTGACCATTACGAGTCGACTCGAACTGAGAACAGACAGACAAACAGAAAGCATCAACTCAAAATCTGTCAGCGAGTCGACTCCTGAAGTGCGCGAGTCGACTCCGATGTTTACCGAGTCGACTCCGGAGAAGTATGAGTCGACTCCAAGGAGTTACAGGCAGAAAAGTCAGAGAGCGGTTTTCGACCCTGAGATTCGAGTCGACTCCTGTGGAACGCGAGTCGACTCCGATGGTTGGCAGGTCGACTCCAAAGGTAGTGAGAGTCGACTCTCAGAGGAAACACAAGGAAAAAGTCAGAGAGCAGTTTTTCGGACTCTAAGATTCGAGTCGACTCCCGCATTGCACGAGTCGACTCCGAGACACCGCGACCCCAAAGAAGACAGAAGACCAATTTGCTGTCTCTGAGATTCGAGTCGACTCCCAGACAGCTCGAGTCGACTCCAAGGCAGCGCTTCACCAAAAACACAGAAGACTAAGTTTCGGAAACTGAGAGCCGAGTCGACTCCGGAACAGTTCGAGTCGACTCCAAGACTGGACGAGCCAAAAGACAGTAGATCGAGAGTTCGGGCTCTGAGCGCCGAGTCGACTCCCAGGATTGTCGAGTCGACTCGAGTGGACCAAGTTCAAAAATAGATCCACGGACTCCATGGGATGAACCGACTCCGAAAATGCCAAGTCAGCTCCAGAAGTTGGCGAGTCGACTCCGGGTCAAGTCGAGTCGACTCCCAGTCGAAGAGGCGACTTTAATTCAAATCCGGAACAGTTGCCGAGTCGACTCCAGAAAAGCATGAATCGACTCCCGCTACAGCCGAGTCGACTCCTGATCGCGCGAGTCGACTCCAACCCACCAACGGACATATTGTCAGGCTGTGCAGAGTGTGCAGAACGGGCAGAAAAAGGTCTCTAACGGCTAGTTTCCGTGGGGGATGGCTTAAATAGCCACAGAGGACTGTAGCAAGGCAGAGAACAACTATTCCACTCAAAGTAATCAAGCTTTCAATCTCTGCAACCTGGTTTTCAACGGAAAAGAGGGAAGAGCAACATTAACTGCATTCACCTACTTCTTCCCAACATTGAAAGAGATCTCCTCCTGCATTCAAGTCGACCAGACATTCAAGAGGAGACCCGAAGTTCAAGAAGCCCTACTCTACTCCAACTCTAACGTGTTTGAGGGCTTCTAACTTCTCTTTTGTTTATATTGTTATTTATCTGCTTTTGAGAAGCTCTGTTTTTCTGTTACTCCTTTTTACTTCCATCTTGTCTTTGCTTGGTTCAATCGGGGGATTGAATCAAGGGTATTGAGGTTGGTTGGTGAGCCGAGTGTAAAACCAACGTGTAAGGGTTCGATTGTGATCCCGGAAAAACAATCGGGTTGGTTCTAGTCGGTGAGCCTGGAAAACCGACCGAGTTCATTGTGAGCTCGTAAAACAACAAGTTTGGTTGTGAGCTTGGAAAACAACCGGCTGTAATCCAAGGGGTTATAGTGAATTCCCAAGTGAGACTTGGGGAGTGGACGTAAGAGCAATGGTTAGCTCCGAACCACTATAAAACATTGTGTTTGTGATTGTTTGTCTCTCTCTATCTCTCGCATTTCATTCACCGCACATAGAAACTAATTAATCATCTCGCAAAAGCATTAATTAGTTATCCACAAAAGTTTTAATAGCCAAATTATTTTAAAACCCAATTCACCTCCCCTCTTGGGTTGTCTATCTGGGCAACAAGTGGTATCAGAGCCTAAACTCTTCTACCCTAAGAGTCAAAGATCAAAATGACAACCCCATTTGGATCTTCCCACATTGAGAGTCAGTCCACCCAAAGACCCCCATTCTTTAATGGATCTGACTACTCATATTGGAAGGCTAGGATGAGAATATTCATCCAAGCCCAAGACTATGAGATGTGGACCATTGTAGCAAATGGGCCATACATCCCATCCATTTATGTAGAGGGGGTCACTGTACCCAAACTCGAAAAGGATTGGGATGAACACGACATGAGAAAGGCACAACTCAATTCTAAAGCAATGAATGTGCTTTACTGTGCACTAGATAGGAATGAATTCAATAGAGTCTCTACTTGCAATTCTGCAAAAGAGATTTGGGATAGACTTGAAGTGACCCATGAGGGCACGAATCAAGTCAAAGAATCCAAAATAAATATATTGGTTCATAAGTATGAACTATTTAAAATGGATTCTAATGAAACAATCACTTGCATGTTCACTAGATTCACTGACATTGTCAATGGCTTAAAAAGCCTTGGCAAAAACTATACTAACAGTGAGCTTGTCAGGAAGATTCTTCGATGTCTACCAAGGTCATGGGAAGCCAAGGTGACGGCAATCCAAGAAGCTAAGGACTTGAACAAGCTTCCACTTGAAGAGCTCCTTGGATCCCTAATGACTCACGAGCTAACCATGAAGCAACACAGCGAAGAAGAGTCCTCACATAAGAAAAAGGTAATAGCTCTTAAATCCACATCATCTAACAAAGATTTGTCTTGCAGTAGCAGCAGTGAAGAAGAAGATCATGAGGGAGATGATGATGAGGCTCTTCTTGTGCGCAAGTTCAGAAAATTCATCAACCACAAGAAGTCCTATCATCAAAGGAGAGGCCCCTCAAATTTCTATCGCAAGGATAAAGGTAAGGAAAGGGAAAATGAGGGGATTGGATGCTATGAGTGCAAGAAGCCGGGACACATCAGAGCTGAGTGTCCCTTACTTAAGAAGGGCAGCAAGTACAAGAAGAAGAAAGCCCTTGTCACCACCTTATCGGACTCCGACGCATCATCTTCATCATCGGATGAGGAACAAGAAGAAAAGGCCAATTTCTGCTTCATGGCCAACGAAAATGAGGTAACATCCGAAACGCATCTAGATTTTACTTTTGATGAACTTTATGATGCATTTAATGAACTAATGATTGAATATAAGGCTATAAACATTAAGAATAAAGAGCTAAAACTAGCTAATCAAACTTACATACATAAATATGATAAACTAGTTAAGGATAAGGACTGTATCACCAAAGAAAATCTAGAACTTAAGACAAGCAACCAACTCTTAATTAAAAAAACTAACACCTTAAGTAAAGATAATGAAAAACTAACTAAGGAAATTTCAGAACTTAAAAACAATAAACAAATCTTAAACAAAAATCTCATAAAAGACTTGAATACTCTAAAAACGAAAAAACAAACTCTAACTAAAGAACTTGGAAAATACAAACCTTTGGTTGAGAAATTTACTTATAGTTCTGAAAAATTAAATATGATACTTAATAGTCAACGTGCAGTATTCAATAGAGCAGGTTTAGAATATAAACCTAAAAATAAGCAAAAACTTCTTAGTAACTTCTTTGTTAAAGCAGGAGAAAGTAAAACTAAGAAAATAACCTGTTTTTGTTGTGGAAAATTAGGACATAAGGCAAATGTGTGTAATTATAGAAAAGGAAAAACAAAAGAAAAAATTAAAAGGGTATGGGTTCCAAAAGGAACCAACATGACTAACCATGAAGGACCCAAGAAAACTTGGGTACCTAAGATTACATGATTTGCTTGTGTAGGAGTGTCTTGCAGCCAAGGTCAACAAAAATTGCTGGTACTTGGATAGTGGCTGCTCAAGACACATGACGGGTGACAAGGATCAATTCTTCACCCTTGAAGCTAAGAAGGGAGGTGCTGTGACTTTTGGAGACAATAACCAAGGTCACATCATTGGTATAGGTAAAGTTCAAATTACCCCTTCTACTTTTATTGATAATGTTCGATATGTTGATGGTCTTAAGCATAATTTATTAAGCATTAGTCAATTATGTGATAGAGGCTATAATATTATGTTTAAACCATCACTATGCATCATAACAAACCCAAATGATAATAGTTTAGTTTTTAAAGGAATAAGACGTGGAAATGTGTATGTTGTAGATCTTGAGGATCTTGCCAAACACAACCCATGCTTAGTTGTTAATGAAACTAAGGACAATGATGCTAGTTGGTTATGGCACCGTAAGTTAGGTCATGCAAGCATGGACACAATATCTAAACTAGTTAAAAGAGATTCTGTGATAGGTTTGCCAAAACTAAGATTTGAAAAGAATAAAATATGTGAAGCTTGTCAATATGGCAAACAATCTAGGAACTCCTTTAAATCCATAAAATGTGTCTCTACCTCTAGACCTCTAGAATTATTACACATGGACCTATTCGGACCAACTAGAACAACAAGCCTAGGTGGAAATAAATATGGTCTAGTCATTGTAGATGATTATTCTAGATACACTTGGGTTATGTTCTTAGCACATAAAGATCAAACTTTTTCAGTATTTAAAAAGTTTCATAAGGAAGTAACTAATGCTAGAGATACTACAGTAATAGCTATTAGAAGTGACCATGGTACCGAATTTGAAAATCATTTATTTGATGAGTTTTGTAGTAAAAAGGGAATAACTCACAATTTTTCTGCACCTAGGACACCACAACAAAATGGAGTTGTGGAGAGGAAAAATAGAACTCTAGAGGAAATGGCTAGAACTATGTTATGTGAAAGTAACCTCCCTAAGTACTTTTGGGGAGAAGCCATTAATACTTCTTGTCATATATTAAATAGAGTTTTATTGAGACCCATTATAAAGAAAACACCTTATGAACTTTGGAAAAATAGAAAACCAAAGGTAAACTACTTTCATGTTTTTGGATGTAGGTATTTTGTTCATAATAATGGAAAAGATAATCTAGGAAAATTTGACTCAAAATCTGATGAGGCTATATTCTTGGGGTACTCTACAACTAGCAAAGCCTATAGAGTCTTTAATAAAAGAACCCTAGTTATAGAAGAATCTATACATGTTGTATTTGATGATTCTAGTGACATCTCTTCTAGCAAGAGAGTTAATTTTGATGATGATGCTGAAATTCTTGAAGAAAAGATAGATGAGATGACATTACAAGATGATAATCAAAAATTAATTGAAGGTGCATCATCAAGCCAAGAGGCTATTGTGGATCATGGACTAACTAAAGCTTGGAGGTATGCTCACGGGGCATCCTAAGAAATTAATTCTAGATGATCCATCTCAACCTATTAGGACTAGGGCATCCCTTAGGAACTTAAATAATCATCTAGCCTTTGTTTCTCATTTTGAGCCCAAACACATAGAAGAAGCTGAAAAAGATGTAAATTGGATAAATGCAATGCAAGAAGAATTAAACCAATTTACTAGAAACAAAGTATGGAATCTAGTTGAAAGACCTACTGAATATTCAATTATAGGTACCAAATGGATTTATAAAAATAAACTTGATGAAAATGGTACTGTAATAAGGAATAAGGCTAGATTAGTAGCCAAGGGTTATAATCAAGAAGAAGGTATAGATTTTGATGAAACCTTTGCTCCGGTAGCTAGACTTGAAGCAATTAGACTTTTACTAGCTTTTGCATGCTCTAAGGACTTTAAGTTATTTCAAATGGATGTAAAAAGTGCATTTTTAAATGGGTATATTAATGAGGAGGTATATGTAGAACAACCTCCTGGTTTTGAAAATCATCAATACCCTAATCATGTTTATAAATTGAACAAAGCACTTTATGGTTTAAAACAAGCACCTAGAGCATGGTATGAGAGGCTTAGCAAATTCCTATTAGAACATGAGTTCTCTAGAGGGAATGTAGATACTACATTGTTTCTAAAGAAGAAAAACAAAGATATGTTGTTAATACAGATTTATGTTGATGATATTATTTTCGGTGCTACTAACAATCGTCTCTGCGAAGAATTTGCTAACTTGATGCAGAGTGAATTTGAGATGAGCATGATGGGAGAGCTGAATTACTTCCTTGGACTTCAAATCAAACAATCTGAAGGAGGCATCTTCATCAATCAAGCCAAATACATCAAGGAGATGCTCAAGAAGTTTGATATGGAGGGAAACAAATCAATCAGCATCCCCATGAGCTCATCATGCAAATTAGACCAAGATGAATCAGGTAAATCTGTAGATCAGAAACTATATAGAGGTGTGATAGAATCTTTATTGTATCTTACTGCAAGTAGACCTGATATCATGTTTAGTGTTTGCATGTGTGCTAGATATCATGCTAATCCTAAGGAATCACATCTAATTGCAGTAAAGAGAATCTTTAAATACCTAATAAGAACAAAGAATATAGGGTTATGGTATTCTAAAGAATCTAGCCTGAACTTAATAGGTTATACAGATTCAGACTTTGCTAGATGTAAACTTGATAGAAAAAGCACCAGCGGGTCATGTCAATTCTTAGGAGAAAACTTAATATCATGGTTTAGCAAGAAACAAAACTCGGTTGCATTATCTACTACTCAAGCTGAATATGTTGCAGCCAGGAGTTGTTGTGCTCAAATCTTATGGATCAAACAACAATTAGAAGATTATGGCATTAAACAAGATAAAATACTCATTAATTGTGATAATACAAGTGCCATTAATCTAACTAAAAATCCAATTCAGCATTCAAGAACTAAACATATTGAGATAAGACATCACTTCATAAGAGATCATGTACTGAATGGTGATGTGACACTCCAATTTGTTTGTACTGATGATCAATTAGCTGACATTTTTACAAAACCCCTAAGTGAAGAGAGATTTAGTGTGCTTAGGAGGGGATTAGGAGTGATTGATCCATTCTAGTGGTAGTTTCCACTAGATTCATTGATTTTGATGATTAGATTGTGGTTAAAATAGAGTTTCTTTTCAATGATCATCAAATCAGATCATAATTTAGTGATTTTCCCTCATTCGGCACGAACATAGCATGATTTTTAGGTGCGTGCCAAAGTTCGAGACGACTCGAGTAAGTTTCAGAGTCGGCTCGTAAGGGGGAGTCGACTCGCGCTTAGTCGGGAGTCGACTCGAGGTCGATGGCAGCAGAGATGGAGTCGACTCGCACACAGTCGGGAGTCGACTCGCGCATAAGGAGAGTCGGGGTCAATAGGCGCATAAGGAGAGTCGACTCGCGCATATTTTGGAGTCGACTCGCGACTCAGAGGAGTCGACTCGCAGTCGGGATCCAACTTTTTAACCCTAGCTCCATCGTTTTCAAAACATTTCTATTCTCCGCCGCCACTGTTCACAAGCCCTAGAGCCGACTCCTAGGTCGTCCCCGGTCGTCCCCAAGCTTTTTCCGTCGACTTTTCACCGTCCATTAGGGCTTTTCCTCCCATTCTAGGTCACTATGCCTCATAAAGCCATCGTCCGGAAGAGGCCCCAACCCGAGGCCGGTCCCGAGAGGCGCTCCAAGGCTCGGCACGATCCCGCGAGGTCACAACCTCCGGCTCGTTCCCCGCCGAGGGCGGTTCCCGCGAGGCCGTGCGCCGGGAAGGTGGTCTCCACCGGAAGATACGTCGATTTCGACTATCTCTCCCGGGAGGGCTTCACCATAGGTGAGAGATTGCGTGTCCAGGGCTTAGAGTATTTCCTTACATTAGATCTCCCCACTTACCCTGGATTAGTTAGAGAGTTTTACGGTACCGTCCATCGGGGAGATGGGGGTATCGAGGGCACGGTAGCCGGTGTCCCTCTGTTCATTATGGAGGATCTTATTGCCCACATCCTCCACCTTCCACAAGTAGGGGTGGCTCCCACACACCCCGAGGACAGGACTGAGGCCCTTACGGCCATACTAGGATATCCTCCTCAGTCCCCTTTAGACGAGGTATCCGCTAGCTCACTTCCTGTTGAGGTGCGGATCCTCCTGAGTATTTTGTCTAGGTCCATTTTTCCGAAGACTGGCCGCTTCGATTTTGTTTCTGAGAGGGACCTCGCCCTTATGTTTTATATTCTTCAGGACACCCCAATCAACTTTCCCAAACTCATTTATAGGTATCTATGTGAGCCACTAGATAGACCTAGGCTCACCCTTCCCTACGGTATGTTGTTCACTCTTTTGTTTAGGGAGTACGAGATTCCTATTCTTGAGGGGGAACCCTCTCGCGCATTGCGATGGACAGATCGCATGCGTCCGGGGACCCTACACAGGATGGGGTTTCGGAAGGTAGAGGGAACATGGGTTAGGAAGTCATCCACCTCCACACATACCTCCAGACACTCTCCTAGCCCTGAGCCAGATTCTGACTATCCTGACTTTCCCTCCACTTCTGCTCCTACCACCTCAGCCGGACCTTCCTCCTCAGCTCCACCACCTATGGAGGTCCGGATCGCTCCTGAGCAGCTCCTGGAGTTGCGGCAGGAGATTGTTAGAGACCTGCGAGATGAGCTACTTCGGGAGCTCCGAGGTTCAGTGCCAGCTCCCACTCCTGCACCCACATCTTTTGAGTTGGTCCCTTCCTTGACAGCCGTGACTGACATGACGGCCCATGTACGGGAAGAGATCTACAACGTGAGGAGTTTGATTCAGGCTCAGTTCTCCAGTATGAGTGAGGTCACGGGCATCACTCGGAAGATGCGCGATGACATCCGGAAGGACATGAGCACCACTACCCAGGGGGCCGAGCGCTTGTCGAATGTGCTCATCGACAAGCTGGACGCACTGCAGAAGTCGGTCCTCGAGCTCGATACGACACAGAGCAGGGCCATCCAGGCCGTTATCCGACAGCTCGAGAACATCACCAATGCAGTCCAAGCACTGGTTGAGCGCATGCCTCGGGGAGCCACATCCTCGAGAGGAGGAGATACATCCTCGAGAGGAGGAGATACATCCTCGAGAGGAGGAGCTACATCCTCGAGGAGACCGTAGCTGCTTTTGTGTTTTATTTTGACATGTACTGTTTTGCTTTACTTATTGTATTCTCAAATGTATTCACATACACATCAATACAATGAGTAGACATCTTATCTTCATTTCTGTGCAATTTGATCTATGGTTGATTGTGTGTTCTGCTTACCTCCTTTTTTTTGATACAATGACAAAAAGGGGGAGAAATATTGAATAGATATGTAAATGGAATCAACATAAAAGAAATCAAAATGAGAATCAAAAATTAAAACATAATTTGTTCTTAGTGGATTTGGTACCTCGAGGCTCATTATCTCTCTTTTGGGGCTCCTAATGGAGTAATCTCCAGAATCTATTCAAGGGATATTCGGAGATTAGTTGAATCCTACTCAAGAACAAATTGACAGATTTTCCCTCTAAAAACCAAAAATTTAAGCTCAAAAACTTCAATGCATTAAAAGGAGATTCAGAGAATCAAAAAATAGAATGCATATGTTGAGGGGGAGAATCTGAATTTTTTTTTTTTAAGAAAGCCAAATCATTAAATATATATAAGCCAAACAATTGATTGCATGATATGAAGGCTTATATAATTCCAAATGAAAGGGGGAGCTTTAACTCCAAAATTTATTGTTTCACACCTTTCAAGCTTGGATATATTAAATTACCAGACATATGAATTCATTTATGGATTTTATTTCCTTGTTTATTGAGCAATTCACTTTACATATACTCAAAGTTTTGTCATCATCAAAAAGGGGGAGATTGTGGAGTGATTGATTAAAACCCTATTTGATTTTGATGAGCTCAAAGCATTAGAGTATATATGCTGTTTACTAATGAATTCAATTGAGTGTTTCAGTGAAAATCTTGTCTAAGTGTCTCAAGACTTGGTTCATAATATTTTGGATAAGTTAAGAAGTCAGTTTGAACCGAAGTCTGAGACTCGAGTCGACTCCAGAGTATTACGAGTCGACTCCAAGTGTATCAGGATCACTGGCACGGGCTCGAGTCGACTCCTGACCATTACGAGTCGACTCCAACTGAGAACAGACAGACAAACAGAAAGCATCAACTCAAAATCTGTCAGCGAGTCGACTCCTGAAGTGCGCGAGTCGACTCCGATGTTTACCGAGTCGACTCCGGAGAAGTATGAGTCGACTCCAAGGAGTTACAAGCAGAAAAGTCAGAGAGCGGTTTTCGACCCTGAGATTCGAGTCGACTCCTGTGGAACGCGAGTCGACTCCGATGGTTGGCAGGGTCGACTCCAAAGGTAGTGAGAGTCGACTCTCAGAGGAACACAAGGAAAAAGTCAGAGAGCAGTTTTTCGGACTCTGAGATTCGAGTCGACTCCCGCATTGCACGAGTCGACTCCGAGACACCGCGACCCCAAAGAAGACAGAAGACCAATTTGCTGTCTCTAAGATTCGAGTCGACTCCCAGACAGCTCGAGTCGACTCCAAGGCAGCGCTTCACCAAAAACACAGAAGACTAAGTTTCGGAAACTGAGAGCCGAGTCGACTCCGGAACAGTTCGAGTCGACTCCAAGACTGGATGAGCCAAAAGACAGTAGATCGAGAGTTCGGGCTCTGAGCGCCGAGTCGACTCCCAGGATTGTCGAGTCGACTCGAGTGGACCAAGTTCAAAAATAGATCCACGGACTCCATGGGATGAGCCGACTCCGAAAATGCCAAGTCAGCTCCAGAAGTTGGCGAGTCGACTCCGGGTCAAGCCGAGTCGACTCCCAGTCGAAGAGGCGACTTTAATTCAAATCCGGAACAGTTGCCGAGTCGACTCCAGAAAAGCATGAGTCGACTCCCGCTACAGCCGAGTCGACTCCTGATCGCGTGAGTCGACTCCAACCCACCAACGGACATATTGTCAGGCTGTGCAGAGTGTGCAGAACGGACAGAAAAAGGTCTCTAACGGCTAGTTTCCGTGGGGGATGGCTTAAATAGCCATAGAGGACTGTAGCAAGGCAGAGAACAACTATTCCACTCAAAGTAATCAAGCTTTCAATCTCTGCAACATGGTTTTCAACGGAAAAGAGGGAAGAGCAACATTAACTGCATCCACCTACTTCTTCCCAACATTGAAAGAGATCTCCTCCTGCATTCAAGTCGACCAGACATTCAAGAGGAGACCCGAAGTTCAAGAAGCCCTACTCTACTCCAACTCTAACGTGTTTGAGGGCTTCTAACTTCTCTTTTGTTTATATTGTTATTTATCTGCTTTTGAGAAGCTCTGTTTTTCTGTTACTCCTTTTTACTTCCATCTTGTCTTTGCTTGGTTCAATCGGAGGATTGAATCAAGGGTATTGAGGTTGGTTGGTGAGCCGAGTGTAAAACCAACGTGTAAGGGTTCGATTGTGATCCCGGGAAAACAATCGGGTTGGTTCTAGTCGGTGAGCCTGGGAAAACCGACCGAGTTCGTTGTGAGCTCGTAAAACAACAAGTTCGGTTGTGAGCATGGAAAACAACCGGCTGTAATCCAAGGGGTTATAGTGAATTCCCAAGTGAGACTTGGGGAGTGGACGTAGGAGCAAGGGTTAGCTCCGAACCACTATAAAACATTGTGTTTGTGATTGTTTGTCTCTCTCTATCTCTCGCATTTCATTCACCGCACATAGAAACTAATTAATCATCTCGCAAAAGCATTAATTAGTTATCCACAAAAGTTTTAATAGCCAAATTATTTTAAAACCCAAATCACCCCCCCTCTTGGGTTGTCTATCTGGGCAACAGAAAGCAATGTGTGCACTGATCGGATCGATCACCGTCTTTGTGATGATCCATTGATCAGGAGCATTCAGAAATTAATCACCAATGATGCATGGCTCAAATTCTTAACTCTTAAGAATACGCATCATCATCTTATTAATTCTTGGACGATTCATAGACACATAAACAATATGAATAAAAAGATGCTTTTTATTTATTCAATAATAAATAGTCAAGTACAAAATTATGTTTCTAGAATTAACAATGTGTCAGCCAGATTGGCTTCTAGGGCATACATCTAACACTAATGACGTCCCGACCAAGCTCGGGACGCCCCGCTGTGTCGACTGCGAGCGAAGTCTCCTTTGACCTCGGGCACTACCTAATGACATCCCGACCAAGCTCGGGATGTCCCGCTGCGTCGGCCGCGAGCCAAGTCTCCCTCAACCTGAGGCACTACCTAATGACTTCCCGACCAAGTTCGGGACGCCCCGCTGCGTCGACCGCGAGCCAAGTCTCCCTCAACCTGGGGCACTACCTAATAATGTCCCCACCAAGTTCGGGACGCCCCGCTGTGTCGACTGCTGCTACGATTTTAATCTTACTCTTTTTAAAAGGAAAATTAAATGTAAAATACCCCAAGTCTAGGGTGTAGCAAAGTAATATTCTCGGTGAGTCCGAGATCGAATCCACAGGGATTTGACAGTGAACAAAAACTAAAGGCTAAATAATATTCAGATTGATAAAAATATAACTAAGGTATTAGGATTCAGCCTAGCACTTAATCATGCTTTTCTTAAAATCATCTATTAATCATAATTAAATAGATTTAGTTTTATGGGCAGCATTACAGTAATTCTATTTTAAACTACAGGGATTTCTAAGCATCTGTTATACCCGGAGGAAATAACAAATCAAAGAAAATATATAAGTTTGAAATAATTTCTATCAATCTACTGCACCATAAATCAAATCAAAAATATTAAAATCCAATTCATGATTAAAGGAAATACATGAAGAAAATGCTAGGCTTTTCCCTAGCCTTAGCTTAAAAAGATTTAGCTATCCATATGAGATGCAAGCAATTTTATAAAAGGGATTAGCATAGAATAAATAAAATAAAACATAAATCCCTTTTTTTTTTTCTTTCTTCTCTTAAGAAAACAGAGTGCTTTGTTTTCTTTTCTTGTTTCTTTCCTCTTCCGCCAGTTCCGTTGGCCTCCGTCCTTCCGAATGGCCTCTCTGGATATCCCCACCGGATGGAAAATCAAAGAGAAGATGCTCCCGGATGGATCCCCTGGATGCCCCCTCCTTCGTCGTCGGATGCTGGTGGTTCTCCTCCTCCCTTTGGTTCCGTTGGCCTCCCCTCTTCCCGTCCGTCGGCTGCTTCTGCCTTCGCCCGATGGTTCTCCTCCTCCCTTTGGCACACGGCCGGCTGTCCTCTTCTCCTCTCTCCCTCTCTCGCTCGGACTTGGATGGATCTGGCCTCCCCCCTTCTTCTTCCCGAATGGCCTCCTTTTATAGACACTTCACCGGATTGGAGAAGCTGGAACGCTGCTGGGAGCGGATGAGGCATGGATTTGAATGCTTGAAACTCTTCGGCGTTGGGAGGTTGAACGTTGAAGAAGTTTGAGCTGCAGTCATTGATGTTGGATTTGAATGCAAGACCCTCGGATGAGAATTTGTTTGCTGGGAAGGGAATTTGAAGATGAAACGATCGGATGTTGAATGCGGCTTGGAATTGAAGAGCCGGTTTGCATGTGCTGGGAGGTCCACTGTCGGTTGGGAAGCTGAGATTGAAGCGTTGCTGTTCGTTGGAAGCCACGGACGGTTGGAAGACACTGGGAAGCTCCTCACGCGTGCTCTGTTCGTTGGGGAGTTGCTGAGGTGAGATGCAAGAAAGAGCCAGTTTGGGAGCGGATGAGACACGGGGTGGAGGTCGTGAGATGCCATGCGAACGGCTTGGGACGCTTCAAACGGATAGGGAATGAGATGGTTGGATTGATTCAGATGGCCGAAATTGGATGCTGGGATATTGAATGCGGACGATTTGGTAGCTGTTGGGAAATTTGTTGACCTCGAACTGCCAAACATTGGGTTCAAACCCAGCATTATTGGATCTTTTGAATTACTTGCACTCAGACACAAATAAAACATTAATTAATCAATTTTATTAATAAAGATTAGCTCTAATATTAATTATGATAGTATGAAAATTATACTTTTGTACTCTCATCACACCCCCCAACTAACTTATTGCTAGTCTCTAGCAATTTAGTGTGAAAATGATAAAATAAGGGTGCAAAAGTATTGTTTATTAATATATATCAATATGCATGAATTAAAATAAATACTCACTTTCGTAGAGCATTACGATTGCACTTAGCACATGCAACAAGCCGTTAAACCCCTAGGTTACCCTAGTGGACGAGTGTTGTCTCGTGAGGGTTTGCAGTGATGTTACCCACAAACATCGTTTTTAAGTTTAAAAAAAAAATACTTTAAATCATAGCAACCCTTAAGGCAAATGTAAATGTGACGTCTCAGAATACCTATACCTCCACCACAATTGGGTACCCTTGAGTTCTAGGTGCACTACTCAAATTCACAAGTGTTAACTATCATTTGTTAGCTCTCGACCCACTAAATTTTTCGAATATCACATGTTATTTGTCCAGAATGGTTCGCATATAAAAATGAGCTATCAATCCCAACTAGACATCCTGGGTACACAGAGTTCTAAAACAATGGAGTCAAACCAGTCATCCACACGTCACTTGGTTTAAGTTTAACTAACTCACTCAAGTTTAAAATATATTTTTTTTTTTTTTAAGATGTACAGTGACTACAACAGTCCAACTCCATTAGGCTCTAGTAAGGTCCATGTAACGAGCTTTGGGTCAATGACTCTTGATCCAGTTGGCTCAAGGCATTAGGTGAAACACCCCTCGGACTTAATTACTCGAACCAGACTACGCCACGAGGCCAGACTAGTCACTTATTTCAGTCATTTTCACCTTTTTACGCGAACACTCGCTGCTTTGTAGGCAAGAGGCCCGGTTACTCAGTGAAGACAAACAGTATTATTTCTCTCTCTTTTTTTTTTTTATATACATATGTAACGTGACTGTATTGTGACTATAGGTCAACCAAGGTCAGAACATAAGGCACCCAGGTGATCTAGCCGGAAATTTCAAACTCTATCTTTATGTGAAAACCAAATTATGAACTTTAAGACAAGAACACTCGTACTTCTCTTGCGAATAAGGTCAACAATCAAATAGGTAACACAAGTGAACTCCTGAGGCTTTCCTATTGTCATTGAATACTTGTGTGGGGATCTAATAATAGGTCTCTAATAAGTCATAATGTGCTCCTTGTCTTAATAGCTGCACCTGTTTAATTCTATAAAAAAAAATTATTATTATTATTTTTATTTATATATATATATTTATTTATTTATTTTTTTTAATAGATTTTTTTTTAAAAAGATATGACAATTGGTATAATATATAGAAAAATACAGTAATCTCTCCCCCCAACTTAATTTCAACATTGTCCCCAATGTTGCAACATGAATGCATAAAATATGGCATTAATGATTGTATGAAGGATAATAAGGCTGAAGGTGAGAATTTACCAGATAGAATGACTGCACACTGTTGTTGCTCTCCAATTATCATATTAACAGAAAATGAAAGAAAGACAAATTATAATACAAACAGAGGATCTCTAGCAGATATAGAGATCAATCCTGATAAACAGGATCTCCCAGATTGGTCGATTCAACCTCTGGGGTAAAGTTATCCAAAAATAACTTCCATTTACTTTAAAAATATTACCGGTGTTTGGATTCTCTATCTCAACAGTGCCATACAGATAAACAGTTTTAACTATAAACGGGCCGGTCCACCTAGATCTCAATTTTCCTGGAAATAAATGAAGTCTTGAATTATACAATAGAACTTTCTGGGAAGGCTCAAATGTTTTCCTTATAATATTTCTATCATGAAAGACTTTCATTTTGTTCTTATAAATTCGAGCATTCTCATATGCTTCATTCCTGATTTCTTCTAGTTCATTAAGTTGAAGTTTGCGTAGTGAACTAGCCTTATCCATATCAAAATTAAATCTTTTAATAGCTCAGTAGGCCCTATGCTCCAATTCCACAGGCAAGTGACAAGGTTTGCCAAAAATAAGACGGTACGGAGACATACCAATCGGACTTTTAAAAGCAGTACGATAAGCCCAAAGTGCATCAGTTAAACGCAAAGACCAGTCTTTGCGATTTGGGTTAACCGTTTTTTTCAGAATATTCTTAATTGATCGATTGGATACTTCAACTTGTCCACTTGTTTGTGGATGATAAGGGATGGCGACTTTATGGGTGATCCCATATTTTCGCATTAAAGCTTCAAAAGGCTTATTACAGAAGTGTGAACCCCCATCACTGATGATGGCTCGAGGCGTTCCAAATCTGGAAAGAATGTTTTCCTTTAAAAATTTTAGAACAGTTTTGTGGTCATTATGTTTGCAAGGAATTGCCTCAATCCATTTGGAGACATAATCCACAGCTACTAAGATGTACAAATTTCCGAATGAAGGAGGAAATGGGCCCATAAAATCTATTCCCCAACAATCAAATATTTCGATAATTAAAATTGGGTTGAGGGGCATCATATTCCTACGAGTTATTCCACCTAACTTTTGACAACGCTCGCAAGCTTTGCAAAAGTTATGGGAATCTTTAAACAAGGTGGGCCAATAGAAACCGCACTGTAAAATTTTTGCAGCCGTTTTCTTAGCAGAGAAATGACCACCGCAAGCTTCAGAATGACAAAAGGAAATGACACTAATAAATTCGTCATTAGGTACACATCTCCTAATAATTTGATCTGGGCAATATTTGAAAAGATAAGGATCATCCCAGAAAAAATTTTTTATTTCAGTCAAAAATTTTCTTTTGTCTTGTTTATTCCAATGACTTGGTAGTTCACCTGTGACTAGAAAATTTGCAATGTCTGCAAACCAGGGTGAAGATGTGATCTCAAACAGTTGCTCATCAGGGAAAGTGTCTTTTATGGGTGAATTGTCTAAGGAATCTGGAAGAGTCAGACGGGACAAGTGATCAGCTACTACATTTTCTACCCCCTTTTTATCTCTTATTTCTAGAAAAAATTCTTGGAGCAGAAGGATCCACCTAAGCAAACGCGCCTTAGCATCCTTTTTTGAAAGAAGGTACTTAAGGGCAGCGTGGTCAGTGTAGATAATAATTTTGGATCCAATCAAGTAAGACCTAAATTTGTCTAGTGCAAATACTATGGCAAGTAATTCCTTTTCCGTAGTGGTGTAATTCTTTTGTGCACTATTTAAAGTCTTACTTGCATAGTAGATAACATAAGGCTTCCTTTCTTTTCTTTGCCCTAGAACTACCCCAACTGCATATTCACTAGCATCACACATAATTTCAAAAGGAAGTGACCAGTCGGGTGGTTGCATGATGGGAGCAGAGGTCAGCAAGCTTTTAAGTTTATCAAAAGCTTTTTGACATTCTTCAGACCACACAAATTGGGTTTCCTTTTGAAGGAGATTACATAAGGGTTTAGATATTGAGCTAAAATCTTTAATGAATCTCCTATAAAATCCTGCATGACCCAAAAATGAGTGTATATCTTTGATAGTTTTTGGATTGGGTAAGTTAGTAATTAAGTCAATTTTAGCCTTGTCTACTTCAATTCCTTCAGATGAAATAACATGCCCGAGAACAATTCCCCTAGTTACCATGAAATGGCACTTTTCCCAGTTTAAGATTAGATTCTTCTCCTCACACCGAATTAAGACTAGCCTTAAATGGTTCACACAGTTTTCAAAAGAGGAGCCGAAAACCGAAAAATCATCCATGAAGACTTCCAAAAAATGCTCAACCATGTCAGAGAAAATACTGAGCATGCATCTTTGGAAGGTTGCAGGAGCATTACATAATCCAAAAGGCATTCTCTTGTAAGCAAATGTGCCAAAAGGACATGTGAAAGTGGTCTTTTCCTGATCTTCAGGATCAATTGCAATTTGGTTGTAACCTGAATAGCCATTTAGAAAGCAATAAAATTTATGACCTGCTAACCTTTCTAAAATTTGATCAATAAAAGGTAGAGAAAAATGATCCTTCCTAGTGACAGAATTAAGTTTCCTATAGTCAATGCATACACGCCAACTAGTGGGGACCCTAGTTGGAACTAATTCATTGTTGGCATTTTTGACTACAGTAACACCAGATTTTTTCGGGACCACTTGGGTTGGACTTACCCATTTACTATCTGAAATTGGGTAGATCATACCCGCATCTAGAAGTTTCAGAACTTCTGCCCTAACCACATCCTTCATGTTTGGGTTTAATCGACATTGAGGTTGACGAGAAGGTTTGGCATCAGCTTCTAAGTGGATTCTATGAGTGCAAATTGAGGGACTAATTCCCTTGATATCAGCAATTGTCCACCCTATTGCTCCCTTATGTTCCTTGAGAATTTATAACAATTTTAATTCTTGACTTTGTTCGAGTTGGGATGATATGATCACAGGAAAAGTCTCTTCTTGACCAAGGTATGCGTACTTGAGCTCAGATGGCAAAGGCTTTAGCTCAAGTTTAGGTGCTTGAACACTAGATGGTAGAGGACTATTGTTGTATGGAGGTAATTCTTCAAAACGAGATTTCCACCTATCTGTATCCAACAAAGGAGCTGAATCTAATATAGCACTGATTTCTCTAAAGTTTTGGTTTATCTCTGTATGTCCAAAATGAGTTAGGCATGTTTCTAAAGGATCAGAAGAAAGAGATGGGACAAGAGCATCTTCTACAATGGAAACGATCAAATTAACTCCATGAATTTCATCATTTTTATTGTCGTTATCGGGTTGTTTGCATATGTTAAATATATTAAAATCTATAGTCATATTTTCGAATGACATTTTCATTATTCCATTTCGACAGTTGATCAAAGCATTAGAAGTAGCTAGAAATGGGCGGCCTAAAATGACAGGTATTGGAGTGGTACAGTTCATGATAGGCTGGGTATCTAATACTATGAAGTCGACTGGAAAATAGAATTTATCAATTTGGACAAGTACATCCTCGACTACTCCTCTTGGTATCTTTATAGATCGATCGGCAAGTTGGAGAGTAACCTTGGTGGGTTTTAATTCACCAAGTCCTAACTGTTCATAAACTGAATAGGGCAGTAAGTTAACACTTGCACCTAAATCAAGAAGGGCTCGTTGTATCCTAAAGTTTCCAATGATACAAGATATGGTAGGACAACCAGGATCTTTATACTTAGGTGGGGTGTTGTGTTTGAGAATAGCACTCACCTGTTCAGTTAGAAAAGCTTTCTTTTGTACGTAAAGCTTTCGCTTTATGGTACAAGGATCTTTTAAAAATTTTGCATAAGATGGAATCTGCTTAATAGCATCTAATAAAGGAATGTTAATCTTTACTTGTTTAAAGATATCCAGAATTTCTTGGTCAGGTATTCCCTTTTTAGCTGCAAGCAAGCGCTGAGAAAATGGAGCAACTATCTTATGATGCAGTATTGGATCATTTTGTTCATTATCATCTTCATCATTCTTTTCAATAGATTTTTCAGATTTGTCATCTTTTGTCGGAATTTCATTATTAATTATTTTTCCACTCCGAAGGGTTGTGACAGACTTAACTTGCTCAAATTTAGGTTGGGATGAACTTGCTTCATGGACCTCATGTTGACCCTTTGGGTTAGATTGAGGTTGGGCTGGAAATGTCCCTCTTTCCCTAACATTAAGTTGAGCCTCAATTCTACCTACAGAATTTTTAAGTTCTTGGAGTGATTGCATTGTATTCTGATTTATTTGAGTCTGCCCTTGCATGAATGCTTGCAAAGTATCTTCAAGGGATTTCCTATGGGGTGGCACATAGGGTATGGAATTTCCTTGAGATTCATTGGCAGTGGGTCCATGTCTCCAACTAAAGTTAGGATGGTTTCGCCAGTTAGGATTATATGTTTCAGAAAATGGTCTCTTATAAGCATTTGTGAAATTTGCTTGATCATGCAACACTTCTTGGAAAGCAGGGATTGTAGGACAATCCTTGGTCACATGTGCATTACTCTCGCAAATTCCACATATACTTTCAACAATAGTTTGTGCTTTTCCTATATTGGCTTTGCTTAATTCCATGGCTTCAACCTTCCTAGTCAGATTAGCAATTTTTACATTGACATCATTATCATCTTTAATAAGATATATTCCTCCTTTTGCATTAGGTGCTATTTTAGATTTTTCATTTTTATCTGTTGTATCCCAAGCTTGTGCATTTTCTGCTAAAAGATCAAAATAATCCCAGGCTTCATTTGGTTCCTTACTCGTGAATTCTCCGTTACACATCATTTCTACAAATTGTCTCATATTTGAGGACAAACCATCATAAAAGAAACTAATGACCCTCCAAATTTCATATCCATGATGTGGGCAAGCAAGCAGAAGGTCCTTAAATCTTTCCCAACACTGAAAAAATGTTTCTCCATCTTTTTGTGCGAAGTTCATGATATTTCTTCTAAGTGTGTTTGTTTTATGTGTTGGAAAGAATTTCTTTAAAAATTCTCTTGTCATTTCTTGCCAGGTGGCTATGGTCCTAGGCCTTAAGGAGTGTAACCATGACTTAGCTTTTTCCTTTAAAGAAAAAGGAAATAACTTAAGCTTAACTACCTCTTCAGTGACATCATTGAAATGAAGTGTTGAACACACTTCATCAAATTCTTTTAGGTGCAAATAGGGACTTTCGGAGTCAAGTCCATGAAACTTTGGGAGTAATTGGATTATTCCTGGTTTCATGTCAAAGGCTCCCGCAGCAGTAGGAATAACCATGCAAGATGGAGTACTGGTCCTAGTAGGTTGTAGATAATCACGAAGCGTTCTAATAGGTAAGTCATCTTGAAATTCATTATCTCCCTGATTACTACCATTATCTTCCATTTGATTATTTGAACTTTTATCCCTAGATTCAACTCGAAATAATCTTTTCGTTTTATCCCTTTGCAACAACTGCATATACTGACAAATTAACCAGTCGACTTTTTTTTATAATTAATTATTATTATTATTATTTATTTATTTATTTATTTATTTTATATATATATATATATTTAGAGTTTTGGATGAGTATGAATATTACCTAAAGCTATGAATATTGACACCCTGCTACTAAAATTATTCACAATCAAACAGTATCAAAGCATAGCACCCTTATTTCTAATGTTTTTCTGAAAATTTCTAGACAGCTCCTAACTGGTTTGAAGAGTACACTTAAGCCTCCAATCCGGTCTAATAACCTAGTCGACCAGGTAAGCTTCCAGGTAAGTGGAGGGGTCACGATGCGTATAGCAAAGGTCCCACTTAAAACCCACTTTCCTCGAACAGAAACTGTCTCCCTTTAATCACTTAAAGGGACAAAGCTTGCCTAGACATCAACCAGATAACAGAGCGAAATTGGTACAACTTTCAGTGGTCTTGGTCCTATTGAGCTCGAATATCCTTAGGGGCCAACGTCTAGTTGATTTTAATAGGCTTAGGATATTTATGCACTGGGATGATTTTTGGGCTAAGGACGAGTGATGAAATCCCGACCTTATCTTTTTAATGGGTTCAGCCCTTAGATTATTTTATGCAAATGCTTTATACTATATGCAACAATCAAGAAGATTTTTAACATTTTATGTCATGACATTAAATTGCATTTGAATAGTTGATCAAGCAAACTAGCTAAATTTTTTTTCTTTTTATTTATTTATTTTTTTTATTATTTTATTATTTTAATTAATAATTTTTTTAAATAATTTTTTTTAAACAAGAGTAAAATTCTAGTCTAGGAAAAATAGAACTAGTATGAACAAAATAGGAAAATTAATTTAAATACTCACGGCCGGAGTTTGTTCACTCCGGGAATCCAAAAATGTGATCTTGATCTTCCTCGTTACTGGTCCTGCTTTGTATCGTCCTTGAATCTGAAAAGATTTGAAATTTCAGCTGTGTTAGAAATAAAGAAAAATTGAAGAAACAGAAAGTAAAAATTGAAATTTTGCAGCCTTGTTCTCGTTCGCACGTTGCAAATCCCCGGCAACGGCGCCAAAAACTTGCTACAATTTTAATCTTGCTCTTTTTAAAAGGAAAATTAAATGTAAAATACCCCAAGTCTAGGGTGTAGCAAAGTAATATTCTCGGTGAGTCCGAGATCGAATCCACAGGGATTTGACAGTGAACAAAAACTAAAGGCTAAATAATATTCGGATTGATAAAAATATAACTAAGGTATTAGGATTCAGCCTAGCACTTAATCATGCTTTTCTTAAAATCATCTATTAATCATAATTAAATAGATTTAGTTTTATGGGCAGCATTACAGTAATTCTATTTTAAACTACAGGAATTTCTAAGCATCTGTTATACCCGAAGAAAATAACAAATCAAAGAAAATATATAAGTTTGAAATAATTTCTATCAATCTACTGCACCATAAATCAAATCAAAAATATTAAAATCCAATTGATGATTAAAGGAAATACATGAAGAAAATGCTAGGCTTTTCCCTAGCCATAGCTTAAAAAGATTTAGCTATCCATATGAGATGCAAGCAATTTTATAAAAGGGATTAGCATAGAATAAATAAAATAAAACATAAATCCCTTTTTTTTTCTTTCTTCTCTTAAGAAAACAGAGTGCTATGTTTTCTTTTCTTGTTTCTTTCCTCTTCCGCCGGTTCCATTGGCCTCCGTCCTTCCCGAATGGCCTCTCTGGATAACCCCACCGAATGGAAAATCAAAGAGAAGATGCTCCCGGATGGATCCCCTGGATGCCCCCCTCCTTCGTCGTCGGATGCTGGTGGTTCTCCTCCTCCCTTTGGTGCCGTTGGCCTCCCCTCTTCCCGTCCGTCGGCTGCTTCTGCCTTCACCCAATGGTTCTCCTCCTCCCTTTGGCACATGGCCGGCTGTCCTCTTCTCCTCTCTCCCTCTCTCGCTCGGACTTGGATGGATCTGGCCCCCCCCCCTCTTCTTCCCGAATGGCCTCCTTTTATAGACACTTCACCAGATTGGAGAAGCTGGAACGCTGCTGGGAGCGGATGAGGCGTGGATTTGAATGCTTGGGATGTTGGGAACCCGCCCATGCCGCTGATATTTCAAAAATAAATCAGATGGCAGCGGAAAGGGGGCATGTGCGGGATCGACGTTCATCGCATGAACGTTGTTTCGAGACCTTTCGTAATTAGGTAAGAATTAAAACTTTTAAAACTAATAGGAAGATCAAATCTTCACCTTGCGCGGGTAGATAATCACCGCAAATCTGAATTCGTGGTTTTTGGAAGAGGGTTCGCTTGAAGCCGTTCAAACGTCCGGCCTCTACGGGTATCCACACGAAGTAGGATCCGATCCAAGCTCTCTATCTCACCGGGGTGCTAGCTCCCTTGCAGAGATAGCTTTGATGGCTGATCTCCTCTCTTTCTTTCAACTCTTGAAAGTGCTTGAGAGGAGGAAGAAGAAGAAGGAAGAAGAGGAAGAAGATGAGCCCCTACGCAGCCTTCTTCTGTTGCTTGCGCTGGATGAAGGAAGGGAAGGGGAGGAGGCCGCCAACACTTGGAGAGCTTCTACCCTTGCTTGCGGCTGCAACTAAGAGAGGAAGAGGGTGGCCACGGCACAAGAGGAAGAGGATTCCTATGCTCTAGGGCGTCGGCCTCATGGTCCTTTTTATAAGCATCAAGGGCTCCTCCAAAGTAGGAGCCCTAGATGATTTTCCAAAGAGGGAGGGCGCCGGCCCTTCTTCATGCCGCACACAAGGAGAGGAGGAGGGGCGTGATCCCTCCTTCTTGTGATGCCCTAATCCTCTTCTAAAGAGGATTGGGTGCCTCTCCTTTGGTTTGATCCCAATCCAATTAGGATTAGCCAAATTGGGTTCAATCTATGCTAGTCCTAATCCAATTAGGACTTGAATGAACCATGACTCAATTGAACTCTTCAATCCTAATCCAATTAGGAGTCATGTTGATTCATTAGATTATTAATTAATTTAGACTTAAGGAATCCTAATTCAATTAGAATTTGTTTAATTCTAGTCCTATCCAATTAGGACTCTAATTTGAATCCAAAGTCCTAATCCAATTAGGATTTCTAGGAATCCTACTCCAAGTAGGAATCCAATTTTGATTCAAAACTCCTAATCTCATTAGGATTGAGGAATCCTATTCCAAGTAGGAATCCCAGTCCTACTCCAACTAAGATTTCCAGTCCTAATCCAATTGGGACTCTAGGAATCCTATCCGAAGTAGGACTCTTGTTTTAAGTCCAATTAATTAATTCCCTTTGTTCCTTCTTCAACTTCTTATCAATCAAATTGATTACTCGTGATTCCTAATCACGATTTCAACCATCGGATCGGTCAATACTTCTAGTGTGTGTGACCCCATAGGTTCTATTCTGACTGGTAGTGAGATATATTGTGATCTCTATCACTATATCATTGAAAACTCCTTTCAATGGGTTGGAACGGTTCCAACTCAACTCATTAGGGTTTATCGATCATCGAGATAATCCCTATGAGTCCCACCATCCACCAGTGACACCTAGCAGCATATAGTGGCTACCCAGCAGAATGGAATGATGAACCTCTAGGTGCAGTTAACATGTGATACAGTCCTACTATCGTGGATCCCTACAGGACGGAGGTCATGGACAACTCGTCAAACCCCATCGTCTGTCATATGTCAAGATTTATTCGACTTGAGTTCGATAGTGGAAAACTCTTTTTCCACTTTATATTACTGCCCTGGCCAAGGTCTTAGAACTCAGTCTAACAAATCACATAGGATCACTCCTCTTCTATCAAGGTCGATAGATTCCTTATAGGTGCATACCCTACTCCTACAGTGAACCTACTGCAGCCAATCTACACTGCATGGACCCATATGGCTAGAGACCATGTATGTATGCAGTCAAACTACAATAACCTCACTGTGAGTAGCCAAAGCACCGCAGGTCAAAGGACCAGTCACACTACTGCAACATCAAACAAGTCACTGACGAGTGGATAGACATCCAAGTGACTTCTTGTCTTGGTCACGCTCAGTACCCTTGTTCTCTAACAAGCACCTGCACTATCACTTCAGTGTCCCTACACTGTGGACTCAAGTCTCGTCCATCCAGAAGGAAAGTGATCTGTGCACTGATCGGATCGATCACCGTCCTCGTGATGATCCATTGATCAGGAGCATTTAGAAATTAATCACCAATGATACATGGCTCAAATTCTCAACTCTTGAGAATATGTATCATCATCTTATTAATTTCTTGGACGATTCATAGACACATAAACAATATGAATGAAAAGATGCCTTTTATTTATTCAATAATAAATAGTCAAGTACAAAATTATGTCCCTAGAATCAACAATGTGTCAGCCAAATTGGCTTCTAGGGCATACATCTAACAATCTCCCACTTGCATTAAAGCCAATTGGTCATATATCTTAGGCCCATCTTCTCAAGGTGGGCTTCAGTCTTTTGCTGACTCAGCTGCTTAGTGAACGGGTCTGCCACGTTATCCGCGGAGTCTACTCTCTGCACCTCTACATCATAGTCGCGTATGAAATGGAAGCACCGCTCTATGTGCTTGGACTTCTGATGAGACCATGGCTCCATAGCTAGTGCTATGGTGCCAATGTTATCGCAGTAAAGTGTTATGGCATCTAATGACATTACACCTAACTCTGCAATTAACTTTTAATCAGAAGGTTTCCACTGCACCCTTAGATACGGCTTAACATTCAGCTTCTAAGGTAGATCTATAATGATCGGTTGTTTGGAACTCTTCCAATTTACTGAACCACAATTGCACATATTCTGATGTAGACTTTCTATCATCAATATGTGTGCATCCTTCTACCTTCAACTCTGATCTTCTCCGAAGACCAAGAATAAATCTTTAGTTCTTCTCAAGTACTTAAGAATATTCTTCACAGCTGTCCAGTGTTCTTCACTGGATTCGACTGATATCTGCTTGTGACACTCACAGCAAGGGCTATATCAGGTCGTGTACATAGCATGGCATACATGAGGCTCCCTATTGCTGATGCATAGAGGATCTTGCTCATGCGTTGAATCTCTTCAGATGTGTTGGGGCACATCTTCTTGGAGAGATGAATTCCATGTCTTAGGGGTAAGAGACCCCTCTTGGAGTTTTCCATGCTGAACCTCTTCAGCACCTCCTCTATGTACATTTTCTGTGAAAGGCCAAGCATCCTTTTAGATCTATCTCTATAGACCTTTATTCCCAAAATATAGGATGCTTCCCCAAGGTCTTTCATGGAGAATTCTTTTGACAACCAGACCTTAACCGAGGTTAGCATGGGAATATCATTCCCTATTAGGAGAATGTCATCTACGTACAGTACGAGAAAAACGACAGCACTCCCACTAACCCTTTTGTAAACACACGGTTCCTCTTCGTTTTTGATGAAATCAAACGTTTTGATTGCATCATCGAAACGAGTGTTCCAACTCCGAGATGCTTGCTTTAGTCCATAGATGGACCTTTGCAGCTTGCAGACCTTGTGATCTCCATCACTGGAAGTGAAACCCAAAGGCTGTTCCATATAGATATCTTCATCAAGATATCCATTCAGGAAAGCAGTTTTTACATCCATCTGCCAGATTTCATAATCATGAAATGCTGCAATGGCAAGCAATGTTCGGATGGATTTTAGCATGGCTACAGGTGAAAAGGTCTCCTGATAGTCAATGCCTTCGCATTGACTATACCCTTTCGCCATAAGCCTTGCCTTATAGGTCTCTACCTCTCCATCCGAACCTATCTTCCTTTTGTAGATCCATTTGCATCCAATAGGTACAATACCTTCTGGTGGATCTACTAAGGTCCAGACTTGGTTGGAATGCATAGAGTCTAACTCTGACTTCATAGCTTCCAGCCATTTCTCGGAATCGATATCAGATATCGCCTCGTTGTAGGTTTTGGGATCCTGTATGTGATCCCTATCTCCCACTAGGAACATTTCCTCGGTATCCTCTGCTAGTATACCTAAGTATCTATCGGGAGGATGGGAGACCCTACTAGATCTACGAGGTGGTTGAGGGACATCGTGTACTGGCTCTTTATGAATGGGTTCTATAGGATCCATGACTCGTTGCTTTTCAGAGACTTTCTCTTCAAGCTCAATTTTCCTCCCACTGCCTCTATCAAGGATAAACTGATTTTCCAAGAAGATGGCATGACGGCTTACAAACACATTGTGATCCTCTGAGATGTAGAAATTGTATCCTAATGACTCTTTAGGATATCCTATAAAACGAGCACTTATGGTCCTAGCCTCTAACTTGTCCGCCTGTAGTCGCTTGACGTGGGCCGGACATCCCCAAATCTTGAGATGACCCAGACTTGGTTTCTTACCATGCCATATCTTATACGGTGTGGTAGGAACGGATTTAGAGGGAACTCTATTCAATAAATAAATCGCTGTGAGTAAGGCATCTCCCCAAAGGAACATAGGTAAATCAGTGAAGCTCATCATGGACCTGACCATATCCAATAGGGTCCGATTCCTCCTTTCTGACACCCCGTTGAGTTGAGGTGTACCCGGAGGTGTCCATTGTGAGACTATGCCGTTTTCTTTGAGATAGTCCCGGAATTCCCCACTAAGGTATTCTCCTCCTCGATCTGATCGAAGAGCCTTAAGAGGTTTTCCAGTTTGTTTTTCTACTTCATTCTTGAACTCTTTGAACTTTTCAAAAGATTCAGACTTGTGTCTCATAAGATACACATACCCATACCGTGAATAATCATCGGTAAAGGTAATGAAGTAAGAATAACGTCCCCTGGCTAGCACATCGAATGGGCCACATACATCTGTATGTACTAGGGTAAGTATTTCAGTGGTCCTCTCCCCATGTCCTACAAAGGGCAGTCTAGCCATTTTTCCTTGAAGACAGGACTCGCAAACTGGATATGACTTGGAAGTCAATGAGCCTAAAAGCCCATCTTTATCCATTTTGTTCATTCTGTCTTCTCCAATATGGCCAAGCCTGAGGTGCCACAAATATCTTTGGTTTATCTCATCTCTGGATCTTTTGGATCCTTTGGCACTCACTTCTTGCTCGGTAACATTCACAGATACATCCATATGTAAGTGATAGAGACTGTCAATCATGAAACCACGTGCGACTATTTTATTTCTTAAATAAATAGAACAGCAGTCTTTGTCAAATGTAAAAACATGACCTTCCTGTGCTAGACATGAAACAGAAATCAAATTTCTGCTAGCAATAGGTACATAATAGCAGTCTCTAAGTATTAAACTAAATCCAGACGGTAGTCGCAGATGGTAGGTGCCCACAGCCACAGCAGCAACTTTTGCCCCGTTGCCAACCCGAAGGGTTACCGCACCTTCCGCCAGCCTTCTACTTTCCTTTAGACCCTGCATGGTAGTGCACAAATGAGCACTAGAACCAGAATCTATAACCCAACTAGAAGTAGAAGAAACCGTTAGATTAGTTTCAATTATGAGCAAGTTTATACCTTCTGAAGGTGTGTCACCTTTCTTGTTCTTCAGGCTCTCGAGGTATGAAGGACAGTTCCTCTTCCAGTGGCCTTCGACATTGCAGTGGAAACATTTTCCTTTGTCGTTAGCCCTTTCTTTTGAACTTCCTTCTTTGGCTTCTTGTCCTTCTTCTGCTTCTTAGCAGGCTTCTTTTTCTTCCAAGTAGACTTTCTCTTGGAACCAGAAGTCAACTCAGCAGCAAGGACATTGCCCCTTGAACCTTTCAAGGCTCCCTCAGCAGTTACCAACATGTTGATTAGTTCAGTCTTAGTGCATTCAATCTTATTCATGTGGTAGTTTACTATAAACTGACCAAATGAATCAGGAAGTGACTGTAGGATCAAATCCACTTGTAATTCCTTGTGCATGTCCATACCGAGCTTCTCAAGCTCCTCTAGGTCCTTGATCATGGTCAGACCGTGATCATGGACAGACTGCCCCTCGCGCATCTTCGCTTTGAAGAGCCTCTTGGACACTTCAAAACGAGCTGTGCGACTCTGCTCACCATACAACTCTTGCAGGTGTGCCAGTATGTCCCTAGCAGTCTTTATATTTTCATGCTGGCATTGGAGTTCATTAGACATGGATGCCATCATATAGCATTTTACTCTAATGTCATCATCCAACCACTTTTTATGCATTTCACGCTGAACATCAGTAGGACGTGCTGGTAGTGTGGGGATATCTGAATCGAGTATGTAGCCTATCTTCTCACAGTCCAAAACTATTTTGAGATTTCTAAGCCAATCTTTGTAATTGGTTCCGGTCAGTCGGTTGGTCTCAAGAATACGGGTCAAAGGGTTTGAAGCCGACATTGTATCTGCAGAGAGTAAAGATTCTAGTTAGACTTTTGTACCTGATCCTAATCTGTTCTAAGGTCTTTTAGAACAAATGTAACTCCCACTATTTTCTCGAATCCCTCACACTCCCCTGGTAGGGAAACGAAAATCCCACACGACTAGGGTTTCTAATGGGTACTGCGATCCCACCGATTTACATGCCACCTCACCTAACAGTTATTGGTGACACATAGATGGATGAGTGTACAACTCTTGTACAATGCTTCTCAAGCATGTTGCAGTGCAACTTGGTCTCTAAGCCATGAAGACCTCACCTAACAGTTATTGGTCCCATTTCTTAGTTAAGTCAGACCCACCGTATAACCGTAGGAATAAAGTCGTCATTGGGTCCTCACCTAACAGTTATTGGTGCCCAACCCCACCTTTATCCTACAACATCTCATGTCTATAGAGAGGTCCAGCCCCCCGATGCAACTTGACCACTGTGTCCAGCCGAGACAAATCAACATCAGAAAGGCCTTAGCAGCTCTACTACAGTGGAAGACCTATTGACTTAATATTGGTTAATCAGGTCTTAGTGTTTGCAACTTGAGCCCTTCATAAGAGGTAATCGAACAATTGGCCAGGTAAGCAGGTGGGAGGCTCCCCTTACTCAGAGAGTAAGGTCCTAATTAAGTAACCACCTTTCATGCTTTCCTAGACACCAATTAGATCAATTAATCTAATATGACTTGCTCATGTCGGTTCACTCTCGACTTGATTGAGGAGGTTTTGATTTAGGTCTCAATTGGGTTTGCTACATCATATGTAAACCTATCTACCCGACTCGCATTCACATCACATGCAAACGGCTCATCACAGGCAGTTATAATCGCAGCATCAAATTAAAGCTAAACTTTAAATAGGTGATGATTATGGATTCTAATTAGGTCGTATTACAAGCACATGCACATCAATCGATCAAGTGGTCTTCAACTCTTGAATTGGTTCCAAGCCTCCTTGATTCGATCCTTGATCAACTCTTGATCCCATCGCCATCAACCGCTTAGATCACCTTTCATCTCATGCCTTTGCTTCAACTTGATCGTTGATGTACATCACATCACAGAAATACAACCAGATGTAAAATAAAAATAAAAATAAATTACATCTCCTTTTAGGAGGCACGCAGGCCTCTCAAAACATCAAATAAGATGCATGCAAGCATCTGAAAAATTACATGACATCGCAGATCACATCGCAGGTCATTACATTTGATACCAAAAGGGTTTGAATCCTATGATCATCACCGTATGCAACAATTATAATTTTCAGATCTGAAAACTAACTGATTATATCATGACATAGGTCGCTGATCATGCTAATCATGATTCTAAACTTTGTAATCCCATTAACAATGCAATTAGAATCATCTTTTTATCACATAAAAATCAGCATGCAAAAAATCAGCACCCCTGAAAAATCTGCATGCAGAATTTTTCAGCATGCATGATCATTCAATTTTCAGATCTAATATGCCTTTAAATATTTAATTCTTACCTTAATCTACGAAGCCTAGGCTCTGATACCACTATTGGGAACCCGCCCATGCCGCTGATATTTCAAAAATAAATCAGGTGGCAGCGGAAGAGGCATGTGCGGGATCGACGTTCATCGCATGAACGTTGTTTCGAGACCTTTCGTAATTAGGTAAGAATTAAAACTTTTAAAACTAATAGGAAGATCAAATCTTCACCTTGCGCGGGTAGATGATCACCGCAAATCTGAATTCGTGGTTTTTGGAAGAGGGTTCGCTTGAAGCCGTTCAAACATCCGGCCTCTACGGGTATCCACACGAAGTAGGATCCGATCCAAGCTCTCTATCTCACCGGGGTGCTAGCTCCCTTGCAGAGATAGCTTTGATGGCTGATCTCCTCTCTTTCTTTCAACTCTTGAAAGTGCTTGAGAGGAGGAAGAAGAAGAAGGAAGAAGAGGAAGAAGATGAGCCCCTACGCAGCCTTCTTCTGTTGCTTGCGCTGGATGAAGGAAGGGAAGGGGAGGAGGCCGCCAACACTTGGAGAGCTTCTACCCTTGCTTGCGGCTGCAACTAAGAGAGGAAGAGGGTGGCCACGGCACAAGAGGAAGAGGATTCCTATGCTCTAGGGCGTCGGCCTCATGGTCCTTTTTATAAGCATCAAGGGCTCCTCCAAAGTAGGAGCCCTAGATGATTTTCCAAAGAGGGAGGGCGCCGGCCCTTCTTCATGCCGCACACAAGGAGAGGAGGAGGGGCGTGATCCCTCCTTCTTGTGATGCCCTAATCCTCTTCTAAAGAGGATTGGGTGCCTCTCTTTTGGTTTGATCCCAATCCAATTAGTTAGCCAAATTGGGTTCAATCTATGCTAGTCCTAATCCAATTAGGACTTGAATGAACCATGACTCAATTGAACTCTTCAATCCTAATCCAATTAGGAGTCATGTTGATTCATTAGATTATTAATTAATTTAGACTTAAGGAATCCTAATCCAATTAGAATTTGTTTAATTCTAGTCCTATCCAATTAGGACTCTAATTTGAATCCAAAGTCCTAATCCAATTAAGATTTCTAGGAATCCTACTCCAAGTAGGAATCCAATTTTGATTCAAAACTCCTAATCTCATTAGGATTGAGGAATCCTATTCCAAGTAGGAATCCCAGTCCTACTCCAACTAAGATTTCCAGTCCTAATCCAATTGGGACTCTAGGAATCCTATCCGAAGTAGGACTCTTGTTTTAAGTCCAATTAATTAATTCCCTTTGTTCCTTCTTCAACTTCTTATCAATCAAATTGATTACTCGTGATTCCTAATCACGATTTCAACCATCGGATCGGTCAATACTTCTAGTGTGTGTGACCCCATAGGTTCTATTCTGACTGGTAGTGAGATATATTGTGATCTCTATCACTATATCATTGAAAACTCCTTTCAATGGGTTGGAACGGTTCCAACTCAACTCATTAGGGTTCATCGATCATCGAGATAATCCCTATGAGTCCCACCATCCACCAGTGACACCTAGCAGCATATAGTGGCTACCCAGCAGAATGGAATGATGAACCTCTAGGTGCAGTTAACATGTGATACAGTCCTACTATCGTGGATTCCTACAGGACGGAGGTCATGGACAACTCGTCAAACCCCATCGTCTGTCATATGTCAAGATTTATTCGACTTGAGTTCGATAGTGGAAAACTCTTTTTCCACTTTATATTACTGCCCTGGCCAAGGTCTTAGAACTCAGTCTAACAAATCACATAGGATCACTCCTCTTCTATCAAGGTCGATAGATTCCTTATAGGTGCATACCCTACTCCTACAGTGAACCTACTGCAGCCAATCTACACTGCATGGACCCATATGGCTAGAGACCATGTATGTGTGCAGTCAAACTACAATAACCTCACTGTGAGTAGCCGAAGCACCGCAGGTCAAAGGACCAGTCACACTACTGCAACATCAAGCAAGTCACTGACGAGTGGATAGACATCCAAGTGACTTCTTGTCTTGGTCACGCTCAGTACCCTTGTTCTCTAACAAGCACCTGCACTATCACTTCAGTGTCCCTACACTGTGGACTCAAGTCTCGTCCATCCAGAAGGAAAGTGATCTGTGCACTGATCGGATCGATCACCGTCCTCGTGATGATCCATTGATCAGGAGCATTTAGAAATTAATCACCAATGATACATGGCTCAAATTCTCAACTCTTGAGAATATGTATCATCATCTTATTAATTCCTTGGACGATTCATAGACACATAAACAATATGAATGAAAAGATGTCTTTTATTTATTCAATAATAAATAGTCAAGTACAAAATTATGTCCCTAGAATCAACAATGTGTCAGCCAAATTGGCTTCTAGGGCATACATCTAACATGGGACTCTTCGGCGTTGGGAGGTTGAACGTTGAAGAAGTTTGAGCTGCAGTCATTGATGTTGGATTTGAATGCAAGACCCTCGGATGAGAATTTGTTTGCTGGGAAGGGAATTTGAAGATGAAACGATCGGATGTTGAATGCGGCTTGGAATTGAAGAGCCGGTTTGCATGTGCTGGGAGGTCCACTGTCGGTTGGGAAGCTGAGATTGAAGCGTTGCTGTTCGTTGGAAGCCACGGACGGTTGGAAGACACTGGGAAGCTCCTCACGCGTGCTCTGTTCGTTGGGGAGTTACTGAGGTGGGATGCAAGAAAGAGCCAGTTTGGGAGCGGATGAGACACGGGGTGGAGGTCGTGAGATGCCATGCGAACGGCTTGGGACGCTTCAAACGGATGGGGAATGAGATGGTTGGATTGATTCAGATGGCCGAAATTGGATGCTGGGATATTGAATGCGGACGATTTGGTAGCTGTTGGGAAATTTGTTGACCTCGAACTGCCGAACATTGGGTTCAAACCCAGCGTTATTGGATCTTTTGAATTACTTGCACTCAGACACAAATAAAACATTACTTAATCAATTTTATTAATAAAGATTAGCTCTAATATTAATTATGATAGTATGAAAATTATACTTTTGTACTCTCATCAACTGCGAGCCAAGTCTCCCTCGACCTCAGGCACTACCTAATGACATCCCGACCAAGTTTGGAATGCCCCGCTGCGTCGACCGCGAGCCAAGACTCCCTTGACCTCGGGCACTACCTAATGACGTCCCGACCAAGCTCGGGATGACGTCTCGAACGGAAATCCGACTACAGTTCGAGATGCCTAAGGCAGACACTACAGATCGAAGGGCACTCAAGCCTGTAAAAGCTCCCGATTCTAACGGCCGAATAATAGCTCGACCTCGGCCGCACTACAACTAGATCCGAGCCCGGAGACTTAGTAAAATTCCTCAAAAAGCGTCGGAATCAGATTCAAAAGTGAACGACGCGCAAAGTCTTGCCCAAATGATCAAAGACAAAGCTTCGTAAATAACACAAGCAAAGACAAGTTCGAAAATGCAACAAGATTCATACCAAATGACGAAAACATATATTTCATTGATAACAAGCCTTGAGGCTAAGTATAAAGATGCTGGTCATGAGGTCGGCCCGTTTAACCGTATAATGGTTTCGGCGGCCAACCTCATTTACAAATGACAATATAAAAAAAAGAAGAAGAAAGGAGAATCTCAGGCCGCCTTGGAAGTAGTGGTGACCTCGGCACCGGCCTCGGAGCAGTCTGCTGGAGCAGCCTCGGGAGCAGCCTCGGAAGTCACTTCAGGAGCTACCTTTGAAGCTTCACCAGATGGGATCTTGCGAGCGACCTCAGGAGCCGCCTCGGTCTTTGCCTCGACGGCTATAGGGGCGGGACTCTCGGGCATGCTGTCATAATCAACGACCTCGTTTGCATTAGTGGTCTTGAACAAATGAGGCCGAAGATTGCTGAAGTTGAGCTTGGGGCAAAGCCTAAGCACTTGGACCCGAAAGTCCTCGAAGCTGCAGATGAGCCCATCGACCGCCTCCTCCTCCAGCTCTTCTCGGTACTCGGCTGACTCGCAGAAAATCTGCACTGCATTTCCAGCTGGCTCCATCGCTTTCTTCTCTCGAGCCTTAAGTTGCTCAACCTTTAGCCGGAGCATCCCCGCCTCGTATTTCTGGCCTGCGATCTTAGACTGGGTGTCGGCTAAGCATGCCTCAACAGCACGAAGAGTCGACTTGGTAAGGGTATGAGAGGCTTCCTTCTCCTCAAGGCGCTCAGCCTTGAGCTTGAGCTCGGATTCAGCGGCCTCTGCCCTTGCGATGGATTCCTTCAGCCTGGCCTCGGCCTTGGCAAGCTTCTTCTCCACGACCTCCTGTCCTCGCTGGCTCCTCCGAGCCCGGTTTTCGTAGTCAGCTGCTGCGGAGGCTAACATGTCAATCTCGTTGAGGTGCTATGAGGAAGAAAAATAAAGGTTAGCCGAGATTGAGAACTTCGAAAGATATGAAAATGAAAGCATAAGAAGAGCTTACTCGGACAGCAGAATAGTAGGCCTGCGCAACAAATTCGCCGATCTCGCCAGCTTCAAGTTCAGCTCGGTCGGCTGGAAGCTGCGCGCAACGGACGACCTCGCGGGCAACTTCGCTGTTGTGGACGAACGAGTCATCCTCGAAAATCAACCACTCGGTGTAGTAGGGCCTCCTCTTAGGGCAATCGTCAACCCCTGAAAAGCTCGGGAGATTGAGTCTCGAAGAGCTCGGCAAAGGAGCGTGGGAAGAACTCGGGACCCCGAGACCGCTGCCCGGCTCAAGTCCCGAGCGCCGCAGACGGATGACCTCGCGGATTCTTGAAGGGCCATAGGTCGGGCGAGCACGGGCCGTTGATTCCTCTACGGCCTCAGCAGGAGCTACGCGCTCGGCGGGGGGAGCCTCTTTCGATTTAGACTTCCCCACCTTCTTCCTACTGTTCTTCCAAACGAGCTGGGAAGTCTCAGCTTCAAAATCTTCAACCTCCACAAGGGCAGAAGTCGAGGCCGGCCTAGACCTCTTCCTAGGCATGAGGTGAGCTCCATCGGCTTCGGCTGCTCTTTTATTGTACCTGGCGAGAAGAGCCTCGTCGCTGGACACCATCCCTGCGATCTCTGAAAAAGAAAAAAGAAACTCAAGTCTCAGACTAACCCCAAAAAGAGAAAAAAGAATAAAAAAGCGGAAGTAAAGCGAAGGGAGACAAAATGAAGGGAGGAGCAGTACAACCACCCTTATCCTCAGAGCACGCCGAGCTCAGGCCGACGTTTATCAGAGTCTCTTCGCTCAGGAGGTTGATCAGAAGGATGTCTCACTTTAAACTACGAAGAGCATCAAGGATTTTCTGCTCATTCACGGTGAGTTCGGGGGTCTTGTTATTGGCCTTGAGTCGTGGCAGGTCCCACGATGAGTTAAACCCCCACGGATGCTCGGAGGAAAGAAAGAAAAATTTCTCCTTCCACCCACGAATGGAGGAAGGAGCACATCGAAAGAACGGCCTGAAAGTGAATCCGAGGTTCTTCGGTATTAAGCATGCTGATTTTTTTTTTTGTTGAAAAACCATGGCTGAATCTGATCGGGTTGCCTACGTACCCCTTCATAAGGGGGATCAAGCCATACGTAGTTCTTTTAAGTTTCAAAAATGCAGTGAAAAAATCGAATCAAACAATTTAATTCGTGCATGCTTATAAGATCAAATCTGAAATCAGCATTGTAAAAAAATATAGGATTATGCCGGAATCGTTTAAACCATTATGCTAAAACTTTATGCATGATTCACAGATCTGAAAGTTAAATACTCTATTCCGATTAATCTCCGAATATCCATCGAATGGATTCTGAAGATAACTCCGTGAGGAGCCCCAAAGGAGGGTAAAACCTCGGAAAATCGGACCTAGACCCTGACACCAAAATAAAAGATTGATGTGGGATTAATACCTTTTATGATGGATGAAACTTGTGGATCTGATCCTTGACTTCACAGCCACGCACACGAATGGCCTCTACGAGAAGTACACGCGAAGCTCCTGAAGAGATCCAATCCTGCGGAAGTGATAGCTTGCGCAGAATTTCTTGAGGCTGAAATTTGATCTTTCCAACGCTATCAACTTTTGATCCGCCTTCTTGGAAGAACTTGGAGGAAAGGTTTAGAGAAATTGAAGAGGACTTAGATCTGATCTAAAAACTCTTATCAGGGACCCCGAACACTAATGGCGTGATGGACATAGAGGAGGAAGAAGTCGGCTAGATTGAATGCAGAATTTTTCCATGCATGAATTAGGGTTCCTCTCTTTTCTTTTTTCTTTTTTTTTCTTCTTTTTCTCTCTTTTTTCCTTGAATTCGACCACCAGCTGATGCAGGTGCTTTTAATGTTGCTATCCCCTCTAACTTCATGCCAACACTACAAGAAACTTGGACATTAGCGACGTTTTTTTTGGCTATTAGCGACGCTTAAAAGCGTCGGTAAAAACCATCCCGACGCTTTCCAAAGCGTCGGTAAAGCATCGCCTATGCTACAGTGGAAAAAATATTTTCCGACGCTTTTAAAAACGTCGCTAATTCCAATTTAGCGACGCTTTAAAGCGTCGCTCTTTCCCGACGCTTTAAAGCGTCGCGAATTTCCGACGCTTTAAAGCGTCGCGAATTCCCATTTGCAAAAAAAATACCATTTGCGGTCTGCATCTTCTCCTCCTCCATTCAGAAATACAAACAACCTCCCTAATCAGTACCTTCATTCTATCCGTGCAGAGTGGTTGAGTTTGGCTATATAAACAGTTTTTTTTTCAGATCCGCCGATGTGGGACTAAAATGAGGCGATTTTTTGGCTTCCGACGACGCTTTTAACGACGCTTTTAAGCGTCGTTATTTAACAACGCTAAAAAGCGTCGTTAAAAGTGTCGTTAATTATATATTAACTTCGACGACGCTTTTAAACGTCGTCATTAGCCGACGCTTTTAAAAAGCGTCGGCAAATGTTGACGAAAAAATTTTTTTGCCGACGCTTGGAATAAGCGTCGGCAAATAAGAGTCGGTAATGTTCTTTTTTTGTGTAGTGCAACCATCCCATATTTGGGAAGGATTTTGTGGGGTTTTAAATTTTGAATTTGCTACGCTTTTAATCTTGCTCTTTTAAAAAGGAAAATTAAACGTAGGATACCCCAAGTATAGGGTGTAGCAAAGTAATATTCTCGGTGAGTCCGAGATCGAATCCACAGGGATTTGACAGTGAACAAAAAACTAAAGGCTAAATAATATTCGGATTGACAAAATATAACTAAGGCATCAGGATTCAGCCTAGCACTTCATCATGTTTTTCCTAAAATCATCTATTATCTCAGTTAAATAGATTTAGTTTTTTGGGCAGCATTACAGTAATTCTATTTTAAACTATAGGGATTTCTAAGCATCTGTTATACCCGGGGAAAATAACAAATCAAAGAAAATATATAAGTTTGAAATAATTTCTATAAATTTCCTGCACCATAAATTAAATCAAAAATATTAAAATCCCATTGATGATTAAATGAAATACATGAAGAAAATGCTAGGCTTTTCCCTAGCCTTAGCTAGAGAAGATTTAGCTACTCATATGAAATGGGAACATTTTATAAAAGGGATTAGCATAGAATAAATAAAACAAACATAAACCCCTTTTCTTTTTTCTTTCTTTGATAAGGAAACAGAGTACTCTGTTTCCTTTCTTCTTCTCCCGTGGGCTTTCTCCCTTCCGTGGCCTCTTCTCCTCTCTCGCTCGGCTGGGAAAGAAATGGATGTTGGCTTCCCTGGTTCCGTGGCTTCCCCTCGCCTCCTCCTTTTCCTCCACCGTGTGGTTCTCTCCTTCCTCGTCGGCTGCTTTCTCCCTTCCGTTTTGTGACCTCCCCTCGCCTCCTCCTCTCTTCCACCGGATGGCTGACGTGGGAATTTATTTCACACATTTTCTTAGTCTTAATTATTTTGTTTTAGAGTGTTTTGTATGTTCTTAGCTCATTTGTCTAGAATTTAGGTGTCTTTTATATTTATTTAATTCTTGAAAATTCTTGGTATTTTGCAGGTGTTTAATTATTGAATTGGTTGAAATTGGGCTGGTCTAGTCAACCCAGAACACTGTTCGGTTTTTGGGTTCTAACTAGAGCTACAGACCTCCGTTTTAGATGTTGTTTAGCTTGCTGGAAAGATAAGATGGAGATCTAAAACTTTTATGAAGATCACAAAACCAAGTTCTGCCGTTTTAAAGTCCAAAACTTAGCCGAAACGGAGAAGTCCGAATCTGTCCAGAATTTTACTGCGGCCCAGACCCTGTTTCGGTTTTCAGCTTGTATCTGGAGTTATATAAGTCAGAATAATGCAAACCCAGATGCGTTGGAAAGCTGAGAACTATATCTAAAACTTTCGTGAAGGGTCCAACTCCAAAGTATATCGTTTTGGTGCTCTAAATCCAGCTGGGAGTCGAGTCTAAAAATCAGCCTAGAATTTCGGGATTTCAGCTAGCAGATAGGGAGGAAATCTGTTTTAAAATTCAAAAAAAGGAAATTCCGAAAAAGAGAAGGAGAGCTAGCAGATACGAAGAGGAGGAGAAGCAGATAAAAAAAAAAGAAGAAGCAGAGAATCTGAAATTCCGAGAGGAGGAAAAGCTAGAAATTCCGAGAGGAAGAAAAAGCTGGAATTCTGGGAGAAAGAACGGAACGGAGGATTTTTGCAAATACAGAGTTCTTTTCCTTTCTCATATATATATATTTTTTTATTTTTTATTTGCTGAATTGTTTTTAAGAATGTTGAATGCGAATTTATGTTTGAGAAATAATTGGATTGATTTATTAGTTATGATTTGCTAGTTTTCTTATCCTAGGGCTAGGACGTAGTCATTGAATTTTTGATATGAATTGAGTATGGTTGTATTGAATATCTTTTGTTAATTGCAATTTGATGATTTCGGTTTTCATTCTTGCAATTTACTGGCCATGAATTGCATGCTTAAGATGTTGAATGAAGTAACGAAAGTTGAAGTTCGATATTAGTTGGTGAATTTATCAAACATTGGTGGTGTAGTTTAGAAATAAATGCACACCCTTGTGACCTACAATCAAGAATTTCACAGATCATAATGAATTTATATTAATTTCTATGATCACGAAAGTAGACATAGGATTAATATAGGTATAGGTGTTATACCTTGAAAGAGGATATCACATAAAAAAAAGGGATTCGGTCATTGTAATTAGCAGAATATTAACAATCAGATTTAAATTCATTGAAGGAATTCAATTGATGAAATCCAAGCCCTAGGAACCTTTCACATTTGATTTTTCAGGTCAAGAAATTGCAGTCAGTCACATCAATTTGGGGTTGTCTAAATAATATAGGAAATTTATAAATTGGTACTTGAATCGCCTCCTTGTGGAAACGATACTCTTTTTGCCCTATTCTACTTGTCATGACCCATGCACTTGTGGTAGAGTCTAGGGACTATCAAGTTTTTGGCGCCGTTGCCGGGGAGGATTGTTTTTAATATCAATACAAATAATTTTCTGCATTAATTTAGACTGTTTTGTTCTTTTTGTTAATTTACGTTTTCTATATTTAGTGTATGCCACGAAACTGTGAGCTAATTGAGCCTTTTGATCCAGAAATTGAGAGAACCCTACGAGCATTAAGGAAACAACAAAGATTAGAGCTAAAGCAAAAACAAGCAGTAGCCATGGCAGATAATCAAGATAACCAGAATAAAAGGTTGTTGAGTGACTATGCAGTGCCGAATGTCAATGGTGCTCAACCCAGTATTGTGAGACCTACAGTCAATGCTAATAATTTTGAGATTAAGCCTGGTCTCATCCAGATGGTGCAGCAGGAGCAGTTTGGTGGAGGACCTTCTGAGGATCCACATGCACACCTTGCCAATTTCTTGGAGATTTGTGATACAATCAAGATGAATGGAGTTAGTGATGATGCTATTCGACTCCGACTTTTTCCATTTTCTCTAAAGGATAAAGCCAAGGCCTGGTTGAATTCCAAAGCGCCTAACTCTTTCACCACCTGGAATGCCTTGTCACAAGCTTTTCTGAGTAAGTATTTTCCCCCAGGTAAGACTGCCAAACTTAGAAATGATATTACAAGTTTTGCTCAGTTTGATGGTGAATCTTTGTATGAAGCCTGGGAGAGGTTTAAGGATTTGCAGAGGAAGTGTCCACATCATGGTCTTCCTGATTGGCTGATTGTACAGACTTTCTATAATGGATTAACACATTCAGTCAGAATTACTATAGATGCAGCTGCAGGAGGTACTTTAATGAGTAAGTCAACAGAAGAGGCATATGAGTTGTTAGAAGAAATGGCCTCTAACAATTATCAGTGGTCTAATGAAAGATGTATGCCTAAGAAAGTTCCAGGTATGTATGATGTAGATGGCATAAACATGTTGAATGCCAAGGTTGATTCTCTAGTAAAAATGTTCGGTAAGCTGGGTAATGTGAATTCCGTTTCTAGTCCTGTATTGAGTTGTGATTGCTGTGGAGGAGCTCACATGAGTTCTGATTATATGCAGGTTCAATTTGTGTCTAATTATAACAGGCAGCAACAGCAGAACAACCCTTATTCCAACACATACAACCCAGGATGGAGGAATCATCCTAACTTTTCATGGAAAGATCAAGGTAACCAAGGTAGCAGTTCTAGACCTCTCCATCCTCCTGGTTTCCAACCAAAACTATCCCAACCAGAAAGTAAACAGTCTTGGGAGATAGCTATTGAGAAGTTAGCCAATGCCAGTTCAGAGAGATTTGAGAGACTGGAAGCAAAGGTTGACCAGTTGGCGAGTTCCAATAGAAATGTGGAGATGCAATTGGGGCAGTTAGCCAATTCCATCAATTCTCGTGGACAGGGTAATTTGCCTAGTAAGACAGAGGTCAATCCGAAGGAGCATTGCAAGGCAGTCACCTTGAGAAGTGGTAAGCAACTTGGTCAGGTAAGTAGTGAGACTATAGTTGGTGATAAAGTAGACTATGAAGAGGTGAACAAGAAGGTCAGTGAAGAAGTTGAGGACCTAGCCAAGACACCATCCCCACTACCACCAGTCGAACCTTATGTTCCTCCCATTCCTTTTCCTCAAAGGCTTAAGCAGAATAAAATTGATCAACAGTTTGAGAAATTTTTGAAAGTGTTTAGGCAGCTTCACATTAATATTCCTTTTGCAGACGCCTTAGCACAAATTCCTGCATATACAAAATTTTTAAAGGAGATCATATCTAAGAAGAGGAAATTGGAAGATTTCGAGACCATTGCCTTGACGGAGGAATGCAGTGCCATTATCCAGAATAAGCTTCCACCAAAGCTAAGAGATCCAGGGAGTTTTTCTATTCCTTGTACTATAGGTGATGTTGATTTTTCTAGAGCTTTGTGTGATTTAGGTGCTAGTGTTTCACTAATGCCTTTATCTGTATCTAGGAAGCTTGGATTGAAGGAGTTAAAGCCTACTACCATCTCTTTGCAGCTAGCTGATCGATCGGTCAAATATCCTTTAGGTATTCTTGAGAATGTGCTGATCAAGGTAAAGAAGTTTATCATTCCAGTTGATTTTATTGTTTTGGAGATGGAAGAAGACACCGAGATCCCTATCATTTTAGGCCGGCCCTTTCTAGCCACAGCTGGAGCTATCATAGATGTTAAGAATGGTAGGTTGACTTTGAAGGTTGGTGAAGAAGAGGTAGAGTTTAATTTATTTGAAGCTACTAAATATCCTTCTTTTACTGATCATGTTTTTCGAGTTGATGTTGTAGATGAGTCGACCAGAGAGTTTTTTAAGGCTGAAAATACTAAAGAACCTCTTGAGACTTGTTTAGTGAGTGCAGGGACAAGTAAAGATGATAATCTAGAGATTGCTAAAGTGGCGTGTGCATTAGAGGCTACATGTCCTAAGCCAAAGAAGAGAGGTATTTATTTTGAGGATATCGGCAAAGGTAAGCCACCCCCTCCCCCTTCTAATGTGCAAGCACCAGTTCTGGAGTTGAAGCCATTACCCTCACATCTCATGTATGCATTTTTAGGTGAGAATAATACTTTGCCTGTGATTGTGAGTGTTTCTTTGTCTGATGAGCAACTTGACAAATTGATACGTATTTTGAGATTGAGAAAAAAAGCCATAGGATGGACTATATCAGACCTTAGAGGAATTAGCCCTTCATTGTGTATGCATAGAATTTTAATGGAGGATAACCATAAACCTATTGTTGAAAATCAGAGACGGTTAAATCCGAACATGAAAGAAGTAGTTAGGGCTGAAGTTCTTAAATGGTTAGATGCAGGGATTATTTATCCTATATCTGATAGTTTATGGATTAGTCCAGTGCAGGTAGTACCTAAAAAGGGTGGGATGACTGTGGTGCATAATGAAAATAATGAATTAATTCCCACTAGGACAGTAACTGGGTGGAGAGTCTGCATAGATTATAGGAAACTTAATAGTGTTACCCGTAAGGATCATTTTCCTTTACCTTTTCTTGATCAGGTGCTTGAGAGACTTGCTGGGTATGCATATTACTGTTTTTTAGATGGTTATTCAGGGTATAACCAGATTTCTATATCCCCCGAAGATCAAGAAAAGACCACCTTCACTTGTCCTTATGGTACTTTTGCATTCCGTAGGATGCCTTTTGGTTTGTGTAATGCACCTGCTACATTCCAACGTTGCATGATGGCTATTTTCTCTGATTTTGTTGAAAAGATCATGGAGATTTTCATGGATGATTTTTCTGTTTTTGGATCTTCTTTTGATAGTTGTTTAGATAACTTATCTCGAGTTTTGCAGCGCTGTGAGGAGACCAATTTGGTCTTGAATTGGGAGAAATGTCATTTTATGGTGCAGGAAGGTATTGTTTTAGGCCACAAAATTTCAGCAAGAGGCCTTGAAGTGGACCGAGCAAAAATAGAAATTATTGAAAAATTGCCACCACCTACAAATGTTAAGGGAGTTAGAAGTTTTCTTGGTCACACAGGATTTTACCGGCGTTTTATTAAGGATTTCTCTAAAATTTCTAAACCTCTTTGTAATCTGTTGAATAAGGATGTTGTGTTTGATTTTGATAAGGACTGTTTGAATGCTTTTAACAGGTTGAAGCAAGAGTTGGTGTCAGCACCAATTATGGCAGCCCCAGATTGGAGTTTGCCTTTTGAGCTAATGTGTGATGCTAGTGATTTCGCTCTGGGTGCTGTTCTCGGCCAGAGAAAAGACAGGAAGTTGCATGTTATATATTATGCTAGTAGAGTTTTAAATAATGCACAGTTGAATTATGCAACTACTGAAAAAGAATTGCTTGCTGTTGTGTTTGCTTTTGACAAGTTTCGATCTTATCTTGTAGGTTCCAAGGTAATCGTATATACGGACCATTCAGCAATCAAGTACTTGCTGAAAAAGAAAGATGCCAAACCGCGCTTGATTCGGTGGGTGCTGTTGCTTCAAGAATTTGATCTTGAGATTCGAGACAAGAGAGGCATGGAGAATGTGGTGGCAGATCACTTGTCTAGATTAGAGGGGCAGTCAAGAGCAGATGAGGTGCCCATTAATGAAAGCTTTCCAGATGAGCAGTTGTTGGCAGTTTCAGTCATCCCCTGGTATGCTGATTTGGTGAACTATTTGGTGAGTGGCATTGTTCCCCCTGATTTGAGCTATCATCAGAAGAAAAAGTTTTTGTGGGATGTGAAGCATTATTTTTGGGAAGAACCGCTACTCTATAAACACTGTGCAGATGGGATGATTAGAAGATGTGTGCCCCAAGATGAGATGGAGGATATACTTGACCATTGCCATTCCTTGGAGTGTGGTGGACATTTCAGTACCTCTAAGACAGTTGCAAAGGTATGGCAATCTGGTTTTTATTGGCCGACCATGTATCAAGATACTAGACAATATGTGAGCATGTGTGATAGATGTCAGAGGGTTGGCAACATTTCGAAAAAGAATGAGATGCCCTTGACCAATATCTTGGAGGTTGAACTGTTTGATTTATGGGGAATTGATTTCATGGGCCCATTTCCTTCTTCCTTCAATAATCAGTACATTCTGGTAGCAGTGGATTATGTGTCTAAATGGGTTGAAGCTACTGCAACTCAGACTAATGACTCTCGAGTGGTGATGAGATTTGTGAAGAAAAATATTTTTTCAAGATTTGGTGTGCCGAGAGCTATTATTAGTGATGAAGGCTCCCATTTTTGTAATCGGTCATTTGAGGCTTTGTTGAAGAAATATGGGGTTACTCATAAGGTGGCACTTGCCTATCATCCCCAAACAAATGGGCAAGTGGAACTTGCAAATAGGGAATTGAAGCAAATTTTGGAGAAAACTGTGAGCAGTTCAAGAAAGGATTGGGCAAATAAGTTAGATGATGCACTTTGGGCCTATAGGACAGCTTTCAAGACACCTTTGGGTATGTCTCCTTACAGACTTGTCTTTGGAAAGTCTTGTCACTTACCAGTGGAATTGGAACACAGGGCCTATTGGGCAATCAAGGATTTGAACATGGATTTGAAAGCTGCGGGGGAAAAGAGATTGTTACAGTTGAGTGAGTTGGAGGAGTTTAGGTTGGATGCTTATGAAAATACTCGGATTTACAAGGAAAAGACAAAGCATTGGCATGACAAACATCTTCAGATTAGAAACTTCGAAATTGGGCAGCAAGTATTACTCTTCAACTCAAGACTTAAGTTATTTCCAGGCAAGCTTCGTTCTAGGTGGTCTGGCCCATTCACGGTAACGAAAGTGTATCCATATGGTGCTGTTGAGGTGCGTAGTGAGGTCACTGGTGCATTCAAGGTTAATGGGCAGCGTTTGAAGCCTTATCTTGCTAGTAATGTGGTTCCTAAAGGAGTGATTTACTCTTTGAAGAATCCTACCTATGGTTGATGGTGTGGAAGTCAAGCTAATGACTGTAAACAAGCACTTCTTGGGAGGCAACCCAACCACAAAAAAAAAAAAAAAATCCTTTCTTTTGTCTTTTGTTATATGTTTTAATTGTTGTTTTTATTTAAGTCTTTGAATAATTATTGTTGTTACCCCTTTCTTTTTGGTTGTGTTGTGTAGGTGCAGAAAAATCAAGCAAAAAGCTAGTTCGTGTTCAATTCAGTCGGACATTCATTGTGTTCAGCCTTGCTAAAAGGGGAGTATTAGTCTTCCATTTTTCTTTGCTTTCACATTGAGGACAATGTGAAAATTATGTTTGGGGGAGTGGATATTTGATTATGCTGAATGTTGGTACAGGTTATGTTTGTTTGAGAAAGAAAATTTTTTCGAAATTCTGGTTTGTTCACTTTCATGCAAGTTAATTGGTGATCATATCCATGTCTTCCAAACCAAATTTTTATGTGAAAGATTAGGAGAAATGAACATGCATTTGCACTTGTGTGAGACTTATCTAGGATCAACATTACACTTTTGGGTTCTTTATTGTGTTTAAGCATTGAATTTTGATTTAGGATAGGCAATATCTTATAAAGCAAGAGTAAGCATATTTGTTTTCCTTTGGGATTATTGAAGTACATCTTTCCTTGCAAAGTTGTATGAGTTGTGTGATTATGCATAAAAGATGAGTGTGATGCTTTTCTTGTGATTATCCCCTTTGATCTAGTCCTAAACAGGGTTTAAGTAAATAGAGTGATAATGATTAGACAGTCGAATAAATAAATGTGTACAAAGTTCTTTCTACTCCAATGTTTTGAGTTGCTTAGTAACTAGGGGTATTCATCACCAATGTTTACTTTTACGTCAAACGGCAACTTGAAATATGAGTATGCAAAAGCACTTTAAGTATGTGACTTGTTGAGTAACCGGGTGCATCCATCACAAATGCTTGTATTCGCGTCAAAAGGCAAGTGACAACTTAAAGACAAAGAATAAATTGCAAAAAAAAAAAAAAAAAAAAAAAAAAAACTCTCTAGTTTGCTACCTTGTTTGTAGTAGTGAGAAGGGGTGATTGCAGGTTGAGTTGTTACATGATTCAATTGTGTTGGTCGCATGATAAATATGATTGAGTTTGGAATTATATATGGATATTTGATCTAAAGAATGTGAGTATGCTTAGTTTTCCTTTATTTGCTATTGTTTATGTACTAAGTTGAAGATTTGATGTTTGCATGATAGGTCCTTTGGGTGTGATGAGTTGAGCCTGACTATGGTTATTGTCCTTTGTTTTTATGGTTTTTCTTTTGCTTGAGGACAAGCAAACATTCAAGTTTGGGGGTATTTGACGTGGGAATTTATTTCACACATTTTCTTAGTCTTAATTATTTTGTTTTAGAGTGTTTTGTATGTTCTTAGCTCATTTGTCTAGAATTTAGGTGTCTTTTATATTTATTTAATTCTTGAAAATTCTTGGTATTTTGCAGGTGTTTAATTATTGAATTGGTTGAAATTGGGCTGGTCTAGTCAACCCAGAACACTGTTCGGTTTTTGGGTTCTAACTAGAGCTACAGACCTCCGTTTTAGATGTTGTTTAGCTTGCTGGAAAGATAAGATGGAGATCTAAAACTTTTATGAAGATCACAAAACCAAGTTCTGCCGTTTTAAAGTCCAAAACTTAGCCGAAACGGAGAAGTCCGAATCTGTCCAGAATTTTACTGCGGCCCAGACCCTGTTTCGGTTTTCAGCTTGTATCTGGAGTTATATAAGTCAGAATAATGCAAACCCAGATGCGTTGGAAAGCTGAGAACTATATCTAAAACTTTCGTGAAGGGTCCAACTCCAAAGTATATCGTTTTGGTGCTCTAAATCCAGCTGGGAGTCGAGTCTAAAAATCAGCCTAGAATTTCGGGATTTCAGCTAGCAGATAGGGAGGAAATCTGTTTTAAAATTCAAAAAAAGGAAATTCCGAAAAAGAGAAGGAGAGCTAGCAGATACGAAGAGGAGGAGAAGCAGATAAAAAAAAAAGAAGAAGCAGAGAATCTGAAATTCCGAGAGGAGGAAAAGCTAGAAATTCCGAGAGGAAGAAAAAGCTGGAATTCTGGGAGAAAGAACGGAACGGAGGATTTTTGCAAATACAGAGTTCTTTTCCTTTCTCATATATATATATTTTTTTATTTTTTATTTGCTGAATTGTTTTTAAGAATGTTGAATGCGAATTTATGTTTGAGAAATAATTGGATTGATTTATTAGTTATGATTTGCTAGTTTTCTTATCCTAGGGCTAGGACGTAGTCATTGAATTTTTGATATGAATTGAGTATGGTTGTATTGAATATCTTTTGTTAATTGCAATTTGATGATTTCGGTTTTCATTCTTGCAATTTACTGGCCATGAATTGCATGCTTAAGATGTTGAATGAAGTAACGAAAGTTGAAGTTCGATATTAGTTGGTGAATTTATCAAACATTGGTGGTGTAGTTTAGAAATAAATGCACACCCTTGTGACCTACAATCAAGAATTTCACAGATCATAATGAATTTATATTAATTTCTATGATCACGAAAGTAGACATAGGATTAATATAGGTATAGGTGTTATACCTTGAAAGAGGATATCACATAAAAAAAAGGGATTCGGTCATTGTAATTAGCAGAATATTAACAATCAGATTTAAATTCATTGAAGGAATTCAATTGATGAAATCCAAGCCCTAGGAACCTTTCACATTTGATTTTTCAGGTCAAGAAATTGCAGTCAGTCACATCAATTTGGGGTTGTCTAAATAATATAGGAAATTTATAAATTGGTACTTGAATCGCCTCCTTGTGGAAACGATACTCTTTTTGCCCTATTCTACTTGTCATGACCCATGCACTTGTGGTAGAGTCTAGGGACTATCAATGGCTCCCCCTTTTATAGAATTTTCCCAAAGCTCAAGAGACGCTGGGAATCAATGAAGATCAAACCGGTCGTTTAATTTGCTCCCTGTTTTCGTGATGGAAGTCGAACCGAGATTGCTGGGTGCTTTGCGATGGACTCGGTCATGGGAAGGTTTTGATTCGGCTGGACTTCCCTGGACGAAACGGCTGTTGGGATGATGAAGCATCTGAACCGCATGGATTTGAATGCAGCTTGGAATGATCCGCGTTTGCTTGAGATACGGGATGAATTTGAATCGCTTGGGACTCTTCAGCTGGAAGCGTTGCAGACGTTTGGGAAGTTAAGAAGACTCGGCTTGGGACTCTTCTCCTCCGATGGCTGCTGATATGCTTGGGAGTTACGCATGTCACCATAAATGCTTGGAGATCATGAATACACGGGGGCGACGCATGTCTGTTCATTGAAGATGTGCTTCACGGGTAGATGGGATGAAAAACTGGGAAGACTTTTATGTTGGGTTTGTTCCTAAATAAAGGAGATGGGATGTTGATCTTGCTTCAACCCGTTGACGTGGATGCATGAAATTTGTTTTGATGTTTGAGTATATATGAATGATGGGAAGAATGGAATGTAGCTGAATGTTCTTGAAATAGGGAATCCGAAACCATGAATGAGATGTGGGTTGAATTGAAGAGCCGGTTTGGCTTAGGTCCCTTGGAGGAGATACCATGATGCTTGGAGAGCCACATGGACAGTTTTGATGATGCTAAGAAGCTCCACGATGCGGGCATTTGTGCTAGCTGAAACATGTGGTTACAGTGATATGATTGCATGCGGATGACGGGCAACTTGAGGCTCAGATGAGACGCTGAGGATTTGTTGAGCTCGGAATGCCAGGCTTTGGGCTCAAATCCAGAGTTACTGGGTCTCTTGGATTAATTTCACTCAAACACAAATAAAACATTAATTAATTAATTTTATTAATAAAAATTAACTATAATACTAATTAAGATAATATGAAGATTTCACTTTTGTACTCTCATCACACCTCCCAACTAGCTTATTGCTAGTCTCTAGCAATTTAGTGTGAAAATGATAGAATGAGAGTGCAAAAGTATTATTTATTTTATTAATATATATCAATATGCATGAATTAAAATAAATACTCACTTTCGTAGAGCATTACGATTGCACTTAGCACGTGCAACAAGCCGTTAAACCCCTAGGTTACCCTAGTGGACGAGTGTTGTCTCGTGAGGGTTTGCAGTGATGTTACCCACAAACATCGTTTTTAAGTTAGAAGATATTTTAAAACATAGCAACTCTTAAGGCAAATGTAAATGTGACATCTCAGAATACCTATACCTCCACCACAATTGAGTACCCTTTGAGTTCTAGGTGCACTACTCAAATTCACAAGTGTTAACTACCATTTGTTAGCTCCCGACTCACTAAATTTTCCGAATATCACATGTTATTTATCCAGAATGGTTCGTATATAAAAATGAAGCTATCAATCCCAACTAGACATCCCAGGTACACAGAGTTCTAAAACAATGGAGTCAAACCAGTCATCCACATGTCACTTGGTTTAAGTTTAACTAACTCACTCATGTTTAATTTATTTTTTATTTTTTATTTTTATATATTTATTTATTTTTTTTTTTCACATAGTGACTACAACAGTCCAACTCCATTAGGCTCTAGTAAGGTCCATGTAACGAGCTTTGGGTCAATGACTCTTGATCCAGTTGGCTCAAGGCATTAGGTGAAACACCCCTCGGACTTAATTACTCGAACCAGACTACGCCACGAGGCCAGACTAGTCACTTATTTCAGTCATTTTCACCTTTTTACGCGAACACTCGCTGCTTTGTAGGCAAGAGGCCCGGTTACTCAGTGAAGACAAACAGTATTATTTCTCTTTTTTTTTTATTTATTTTTATTTTTTTTTATGTAACGTGACTGTATTGTGACTATAGGTCAACCAAGGTCAGAACATAAGGCACCCAGGTGATCTAGCCGGGAATTTCAAACTCAATCTTTATGTGAAAACCAAATCATGAACTTTAAGACAAGGACACTCGTACTTCTCTTGCGAATAAGGTCAACAAACAAATAGATTACACAAGTGAACTCCTGAGGCCTTCCTATTGTCATTGAATACTTATGTGGGGATCTAGTAATAGGTCTCTGATAAGTCATAATGCGCTCCTTGCCTTAATAGCTGCACATATTTATTTGCTTAGAAAATTAAAGTGGTAATTAAATGCAACAAAATATATTTTTGTTATTATTATTACTATTATTATATATATATATTATTTTTTATTATTTTTTTAATATTTTTTTTTTTTTTGAAATGATATGACAATTGGTATGATATATAGAAAAATACAGTAATCTCTCCCCCCAACTTAAATTCAACATTGTCCCCAATGTTTCAACATGAATGCATTAAATATGATTGTATGAAGGATAATAAGACTGAAGGTTAGAATTTACCTGATAGAATGACTGCACACTGTTGTTGCTCACCAATTGTCATATGAAAGAAAGAAAAATTATGTACAAACAGAGGATCTCTAGCAGATATAGAGATCAATCCTCATAAACAGGATCTTCCAGATTGGTCGATTCAACCTCTGGGGTAAAGTTGTCCAAAAATAACTTCAAATGTTGGCCATTTACTTTAAAAATATTACCGGTGTTTGGATTCTCTATCTCAACAGTTCCATACGGATAAACAGTTTTAACTATAAATGAGCCGGTCCACCTAGATCTCAATTTTTCTGAAAATAAATGAAGTCTTGAATTATACAATAGAACTTTCTGGGAAGGCTCAAATGTTTTTCTCATAATATTTCTATCATGAAAGACTTTCATTTTGTTTTTATAAATTCGAGCATTCTCATATGCTTCATTCCTGATTTCCTCTAGTTCATTAAGTTGAAGTTTGCGTAGTGAACTAGCCTTATCCATATCAAAATTAAATTTCTTAATAGCCCAGTAGGCTTTATGCTCCAATTCCACAGGCAAGTGACATGGTTTGCCAAATATAAGACGGTACGGAGACATACCAATCGGGCCTTTAAAAGCAGTACGATAAGCCCAAAGTGCATCAGTTAAATGCAAAGACCAGTCTTTGCGATTTGGGTTAACCGTTTTTTCTAGAATATTCTTAATTGATCGATTGGATACTTCAACTTGTCCGCTTGTTTGTAGATGATAAGGGGTGGCGATTTTATGGGTGATCCCATATTTTCGCATTAAAGCCTCAAAAGGCTTATTACAGAAGTGTGAACCCCCATCACTGATGATGGCTCGAGGCATTCCAAATCTGGAAAGAATGTTTTCCTTTAAAAATTTTAGAACAGTTTTGTGGTCATTATGTTTGCAAGGAATTGCCTCAATCCATTTGGAGACATAATCCACAGCTACTAAGATGTATAAATTTCCGAATGAAGGAGGAAATGGGCCCATAAAATCTATTCCCCAACAATCAAATATTTCGATAATTAAAATTGGGTTGAGAGGCATCATATTCCTACGAGTTATCCCACCTAACTTTTGACAACGCTCGCAAGCTTTGCAAAAGTTATGGGAATCTTTAAACAAGGTGGGCCAATAGAAACCGCACTGTAAAATTTTTGCAGCCGTTTTCTTACCAGAGAAATGACCACCGCAAGCTTCAGAATGACAAAAGAAAATGACACTAATAAATTCGTCATTAGGTACACATCTCCTAATAATTTGGTCTGGGCAGTATTTGAAAAGATAAGGATCATCCCAGAAAAAAATTTTTATTTCAGTCAAAAATTTTCTTTTGTCTTGTTTATTCCAATGACTTGGTAGTTCACCTGTGACTAAAAAATTTGCAATGTCTGCAAACCAGGGTGAAGATGTGATCTCAAACAGTTGCTCATCAGGGAAAGTGTCTTTTATGGGTGAATTGTCTAAGGAATCTGAAAGAGTCAGACGGGACAAGTGATCAGCTACTACATTTTCTACCCCCTTTTTATCTCTTATTTCTAGAAAAAATTCTTGGAGCAGAAGGATCCACCTAAGCAAACGCGCCTTAGCATCCTTTTTTGAAAGAAGGTACTTAAGGGCAGTGTGGTCAGTGTAGATAATGATTTTGGATCCAATCAAGTAAGACCTAAATTTGTCTAGTGCAAATACTACAGCAAATAGTTTCTTTTCCGTAGTGGTGTAATTCTTTTGTGCACTATTTAAAGTCTTACTTGCATAGTAGATAACATAAGGCTTTCTTTCTTTTCTTTGCCCTAGAACTACCCCAACTGCATATTCACTGGCATCACACATAATTTCAAAAGGAAGTGACCAGTCAGGTGGTTGCATGATGGGAGCAGAGGTCAGCAAGCTTTTGAGTTTATCAAAAGATTTTTGACATTCTTCAGACCACACAAATTGGGTTTCCTTTTGAAGGAGATTACATAAGGGTTTAGATATTGAGCTAAAATCTTTAATGAATCTCCTATAAAATCCTGCATGACCCAAAAATGAGCGTATATCTTTGATAGTTTTTGGGTTGGGTAAATTAGCAATTAAGTCAATTTTAGCCTTGTCTACTTCAATTCCTTCAGATGAAATGACATGCCCGAGAACAATTCCCCTAGTTACCATGAAATTGGCACTTCTCCCAGTTTAAGATTAGATTCTTCTCCTCACACCGAATTAAGACTAGCCTTAAATGGTCTATACAGTTTTCAAAAGAGGAGCCAAAAACCGAAAAATCATCCATGAAAACTTCCAAGAAGCGCTCAACCATGTCGGAGAAAATACTGAGCATGCATCTTTGGAAGGTTGCAGGAGCATTACATAATCCAAAAGGTATTCTCTTGTAAGCAAATGTGCCAAAAGGACATGTGAAAGTGGTCTTTTCCTGATCTTCAGGATCAATTGCAATTTGGTTGTAACCTGAATAGCCATCTAGGAAGCAATAATATTTATGACCTGCTAACCTTTCTAAAATTTGATCAATAAAAGGTAGAGGAAAATGATCCTTCCTAGTGACAGAATTAAGTTTCCTATAGTCAATGCATACACGCCAACTAGTGGGGACCCTAGTTGGAACTAATTCATTGTTGGCATTTTTGACTACAGTAACACCAGATTTTTTCGGGACCACTTGGGTTGGACTTACCCATTTACTATCTGAAATTGGGTAGATCATACCCGCATCCAGAAGTTTCAGAACTTCTGCTCTAACCACATCCTTCATGTTTGGGTTTAATCGACGTTGAGGTTGACGAGAAGGTTTGGCATCAGCTTCTAAGTGGATTCTATGAGTGCAAATTGAGGGACTAATTCTCTTGATATCAGCAATTGTCCACCCTATTGCTCCCTTATGCTCTTTGAGAATTTCCAATAATTTTAGTTCTTGACTTTGTTCGAGTTGGGATGATATGATCACAGGAAAAGTCTCTTCTTGACCAAGGTATGCGTACTTGAGCTCAGATGGCAAAGGCTTTAGCTCAAGGTTAGGTGCTTGAACACTAGATGGTAGAGGACTATTGTTGCGTGTGGGCAATTCTTCAAAACGAGATTTCCACCTATCTGTATCCAACAAAGGAGCTGAATCTAATATAGCACTGATTTCTCTAAAGTTTTGGTTGATATCTGTATTTCCGAAATGAGTTAGGCATGTTTCTAAAGGATCAGAAGAAAGAGATGGGACAAGAGCATCTTCTACAATGGAGTCGATCAGATTAACTCCATGAATTTCATCATTTTCGTTATCATTATCGGGTTGTTTGCAAATGTTAAATATATTAAAATCTATAATCATATTTCCGAATGATATTTTCATTATTCCATTTCGACAGTTAATCAAAGCATTGGAAGTAGCTAGAAATGGGCGGCCTAGAATGACAGGTATTGGAGTGGTACAATTCATGACAGGCTGGGTATCTAATACTATGAAGTCGACTGGAAAATAGAATTTATCAACTTGGACAAGTACATCCTCGACTATTCCTCTTGGTATCTTTATAGATCGATCGGCAAGTTGGAGAGTAACCTTGGTGGGTTTTAATTCACCAAGTCCTAACTGTTCATAAACTGAATAGGGCAGTAAGTTAACACTAGCACCTAAATCCAGAAGGGCTCGTTGTATCCTGAAGTTTCCTATGATGCAAGATATGGTAGGACAACCAGGATCTTTATATTTAGGCGGTGTTTGAGAATAGCACTCACTTGTTCAGTTAGAAAAGCTTTCTTTTGTACGTAAAGTTTTCGCTTTATGGTACAAAGATCTTTTAAAAATTTGGCATAAGATGGGATCTGCTTAATGGCATCTAATAAAGGAATGTTAATCTTTACTTGTTTAAAGATTTCCAGGATTTCTTGATCATGTACTCCTTTTTTAGCTGCAAGCAAGCGCTGAGGAAATGGAGCAACTATCTTGTGATGCAGTATTGGATCATTTTGTTCATTATCATCTTCATCATTCTTTTCAATAGATTTTTTAGGTTTGTCATCTTTTGTTTGAATTTCTTTGTTAATTATTTTTCCACTCCGAAGGGTTGTGACAGTCTTTACTTGTTCAAATTTAGGTTGGGATGAACTTGCTTCATGGACCTCATGTTGACCCTTTGGGTTAGATTGAGGTTGGGCTGGAAATGTGCCTCTTTCACTAACATTAAGTTGAGCCTCAATTCTTCCTATAGAATTTTTAAGTTCTTGGAGTGATTGCATTGTATTCTGATTTATTTGAGTCTGCCCTTGCATGAAGGTTTGCAAAGTATCTTCAAGGGATTTCCTATGTGGTGGCACATAAGGAGTAGGAACAGAATTTTCTTGAGATTCATTGGCAGTGGGTCCATGTCTCCAGCTAAAGTTAGGATGGTTTCGCCAACTAGGATTATATGTTTCTGGAAATGGTCTTTTATAAGTATTGGTGAAATTTGCTTGATCATGCAACACTTCTTGAAAAGCAGGGATTGTAGGACAATCCTTGGTTACATGTGCATTACTCTCACAAATTCCACATATACTTTCAACAATAGTTTGTGCTTTTCCTAAATTGGCTTTGCTTAATTCCATGGCTTCTACCTTCCTAGTCAGATTAGCAATTTTTACATTGACATCATTATCATCTTTAATAAGATATATTCCTCCTTTTGCATTAGGTGCTATTTTTGATTTGTCATTTTTATCTGTTGTATCCCAAGCTTGTGCATTTTCTGCTAAAAGATCAAAATAATCCCAAGCTTCATTTGGTTCCTTATTCATGAATTCACCGTTACACATCATTTCTACAAATTGTCTCATATTGGAGGACAAACCATCATAAAAGAAACTAATGACCCTCCAAATTTCATATCCATGATGTGGGCAAGTAAGGAGAAGGTCCTTAAATCTTTCCCAACACTGAAAAAATGTTTCTCCATCTTTTTGTGCAAAGTTCATGATATTTCTTCTAAGTGTGTTTGTTTTATGTGTTGGGAAGAATTTCTTTAAAAATTCTCTTGTCATTTCTTGCCAGGTAGCTATGGTCCTAGGCCTTAAGGAGTGTAACCATGACTTAGCTTTTTCCTTTAAAGAAAAAAGAAATAACTTAAGCTTAACTACCTCTTCAGTGACATCATTGAAATGAAGTGTTGAACATACTTCATCAAATTCTTTCAGATGCAAATAGGGACTTTCAGAATCAAGTCCATGAAACTTTGGAAGTAATTGGATTATTCCTGGTTTCATGTCAAAAGCTCCCGCAGCAGTAGGAATAACCATACAGGATGGGGTACTGGTCCTAGTGGGTTGTAGATAATCACGAAGCGTTCTAATAGGTAAGTCATCTTGAAATTCATTATCTCCCTGATTACTACCATTATCTTCTATTTGATTATTTGAATTTTGAACAATTAATTTTTTATCTTTTGATTCAACTCGAAATAATCTATTCATTTTATCTCTTTGCCACAACCGCATATACTGACCAATTAACCAGTCGACTTTTTTTTTTTAATTATTATTATTTATTTATTTATTTTGTATATATATATATATTTATATATATATATATATTAAAGTTTTGGATGAGTATGAATATTACCTAAAGCTATGAATATTGACACCCTGCTACTAAAATTATTCACAATCAAACAGTATCAAAGCATAACACCCTTATTTCTAATGTTTTCCTAAAAATTTCTAGACAACTCCTAACTGGTTTGAAGAGTACACTTAAGCCTCCAATCCGGTCTAATAACCTAGTCGACCAGGTAAGCTCCCAGGTAAGTGGAGGGGTCACGATGCGTATAGCAAAGGTCCCACTTAAAACCTACTTTCCTCGAACAGAAACTGTCTCCCTTTAATCACTTAAAGGGACAAAGCTTGCCTAGACATCGACTGGGATCATAGAGCGAAATTGGTGCAACTTTCAGTGGTCTTCGTCCTATTGAGCTCGATTATCCTTAGGGGCCAACGTCTAGTTAATTTTAATTAGGCTTAGGGTATTTATGCACTTGGATGATTTTTGGGCTAAGGACGAGTGATGAAATCCCGACCTTATCTTGTTAATGGGTTCAGCCCTTAAATTATTTTATGCAAATGCTTTATACTATATGCAACAATCAAGAAGATTTTTAACATTTTATGTCATGACATTAAATTGCATTTGAATAGTTGATCAAGCAAACTAGCTAAAATTTTTTTCTTCTTTTTATTTATTTATTATTTTTATTATCTTATTATTTTAATTAATAATAATTTTTTTAATTTTTTTTAAAAACAAGAGTAAAATTCTAATCTAGGAAAAATAGGACTAGTATGAGCAAAACAGGAAAATTAATTTAAATACTCACGGCCGGAGTTCGTTCACTCCGGGAATCCAAAAATGTGATCTTGATCTTCCTCGTTACTGTCCTGCTTTGTCGTCCTTGAATCTGAAAAGATTTGAAATTTCAGCTGTGTTAAAAATAAAGAAAAATTGAAGAACTAGAAATTAAATATTTGAAATTTTTAGCCTTGTTCTCGTTTGCACGTTGCAAATCCCCGGCAACGACGCCAAAAACTTGCTACGCTTTTAATCTTGCTCTTTTAAAAAGGGAAATTAAACGTAGGATACCCCAAGTATAGGGTGTAGCAAAGTAATATTCTCGGTGAGTCCGAGATCGAATCCACAGGGATTTGACAGTGAACAAAAAACTAAAGGCTAAATAATATTCGGATTGACAAAATATAACTAAGGCATCAGGATTCAGCCTAGCACTTCATCATGTTTTTCCTAAAATCATCTATTATCTCAGTTAAATAGATTTAGTTTTATGGGCAGCATTACAGTAATTCTATTTTAAACTATAGGGATTTCTAAGCATCTGTTATACCCGGGGGAAATAACAAATCAAAGAAAATATATAAGTTTGAAATAATTTCTATAAATTTCCTGCACCATAAATTAAATCAAAAACATTAAAATCCCATTGATGATTAAATGAAATACATGAAGAAAATGCTAGGCTTTTCCCTAGCCTTAGCTAGAGAAGATTTAGCTACTCATATGAAATGGGAACATTTTATAAAAGGGATTAGCATAGAATAAATAAAACAAACATAAACCCCTTTTTTTTTTCCTTTCTTTGATAAGGAAACAGAGTACTCTGTTTCCTTTCTTCTTCTCCCGTGGGCTTTCTCCCTTCCGTGGCCTCTTCTCCTCTCTCGCTCGGCTGGGAAAGAAATGGATGTTGGCTTCCCTGGTTCCGTGGCTTCCCCTCGCCTCCTCCTTTTCCTCCACCGTGTGGTTCTCTCCTTCCTCGTCGGCTACTTTCTCCCTTCCGTTTTGTGACCTCCCCTCGCCTCCTCCTCTCTTCCACCGGATGGCTCCCCCTTTTATAGAATTTTCCCAAAGCTCAAGAGACGCTGGGAATCAATGAAGATCAAACCGGCCGTTTAATTTGCTCCCTGTTTTCGCGATGGAAGTCGAACCGAGATTGCTGGGTGCTTTGCGATGGACTCGGTCATGGGAAGGTTTTGATTCGGCTGGACTTCCCTAGACGAAACGGCTGTTGGGATGATGAAGCATCTGAACCGCATGGATTTGAATGCAGCTTGGAATGATCCGCGTTTGCTTGAGATACGGGATGAATTTGAATCACTTGGGACTCTTCAGCTGGAAGCGTTGCAGACGTTTGGGAAGTTAAGAAGACTCGGCTTGGGACTCTTCTCCTCCGATGGCTGCTGATATGCTTGGGAGTTACGCATGTCACCACAAATGCTTGGAGATCATGAATACACGGGGGCGACGCATGCTCTGTTCATTGAAGATGTGCTTCACGGGTAGATGGGATGAAAAACTGGGAAGACTTTTATGTTGGGTTTGTTCCTAAATAAAGGAGATGGGATGTTGATCTTGCTTCAACCCGTTGACGTGGATGCATGAAATTTGTTTTGATGTTTGAGTATAGATGAATGATGGGAAGAATGGAATGTAGCTGAATGTTCTTGAAATAGGGAATCCGAAACCATGAATGAGATGTGGCTTGAATTGAAGAGCCGGTTTGGCTTAGGTCCCTTGGAGGAGATACCATGATGCTTGGAGAGCCACATGGACAGTTTTGATGATGCTAAGAAGCTCCACGATGCGGGCATTTGTGCTAGCTGAAACATGTGGTTATAGTGATATGGATTGCATGCGGATGACGGGCGACTTGAGGCTCAGATGAGACGCTGAGGATTTGTTGAGCTCGGAATGCCAGGCTTTGGGCTCAAATCCAGAGTTACTGGGTCTCTTGGATTAATTTCACTCAAACACAAATAAAACATTAATTAATTAATTTTATTAATAAAAATTAACTATAATACTAATTAAGATAATATGAAGATTTCACTTTTGTACTCTCATCAGAATTCAAAATTCAAGTTCATGCGCCATTACATGATGAAGCTTGATCTATTCTAAACCATTCATCATGTTGCCACTTTCCTCTTTCAATTTCGAAATTCCCATGCCCCAAATCAGATTAAAGGGTCACGTGGTGATTTTATGGTGATTAAATTTGAAATTCAAGCTTTATTAGAAGTGAGATAAAGATAAGGATGACATATGCCATGAAGAGAGAGAATTTGATCTTATCCAATTCTTTTCATGAATTTATCTCTCCATGTCACCCCATCTGATGATGAAGAGGTTCTTGATGTTGCCACGTGTCCCATGGCACCATTAAATAAATTAAATTAATTTTTAATCATATTAAAAATCAATTTATAGCGCCATGCGTGGGTATGTGCCATGTGGACTTTGAGATCCGAACAGTTTCAGATCAAACCCATTAAATTAAATTAAATTCTAACAATTAGGATGGTCCAATTACCTTGGATTGAACCTAATCCAATTAAGTCAATCCCTAATTATGCACAAATTTAATCTAATTTAATTTGGTCAACCTAAGTCCTCTTGATTCAGACCTAATCCAATCAGGTCAAAAATCCTGATTGAGCCCAGAGTTGAATCTAATTCAATTTGGCTCATCTTTAGTCCAATTACTCAATACAATTAAGTTCATTAGCAATCTAATTACTAATTAATCCTCCAATAATTACTTTAATTATTTTATGAGATAATTTGCCAATCGAATTGACCAAATTACTCCTGAATGATCTTAATCATTCATCAGCCTTCTTCTTGATTTCCTTTCCTTTGCTTTGGCCCCAAACCGAGATCACTCGGTTTTCCCTCGATGCCCGTCACTGCAGAAGCCGCCGGCCGCCACTGCAGTCGGCCGACCGTCGGCCGAGCAACAGCCCCCGGTCGCTTGGGCTGACCCCCCCCCAACCGGCCCCTTCTTCTTCCTCTCCCGTTCTCCCATCTTCCCTGTTCATGGGGAGCTCGGTGAAGAAGGCCATTGTGGGCCGTGAGCAGAATGATGGGCCGATGGGCCCTATTCCATTGCAGGCCCAACTTAGGCCCAGTCTAGTCCAGTTGGGCCCAGTTGGATAGTACCCTTGTGGGCCCAACTTGGGCCCAGTTCAGATCCGAACCCGGAACTCGAAATCTGGAACACGAAATCCGAAACCCGAAATCCGAACCCGAAATCCAATAGTATTATTTTTGATTTTTGCTTAGCTCTGAAATTAACAAAGAAATTAATTAAATTTAAACAGGTGAACCTGATCCGCCTACCTGAAGTAGGAGTTAAGCGAGAAGAGGTAAGTAACTTAATTGATGACCCAAAGATTGATTCAAAGATTGATTTTGATGATCACAAAACCTTGAAGTATAGATACTAATGTTTATGTTGCAAGGAGAAAGATATTTATTTTGCAAGGAACATAGCAAGTTGGAAGAACACAAGAAGGCCTCCAAAGCTCTCAAGAAAAGTTGGAAGAAAGCTACAATTTATTGGCCCAAGTTTAAAGTTCAAAGGATTCAAATTGGAGGAGCAAATTCAAAGGAAAATTCAAAAGAATAGTCTTCGAGTCGACTCCAGAGTAGAACGAGTCGACTCCAGGGAGTAACAGACAGAAAGACAGAGAAACTATTTTGGACCCTGAGAGGCGAGTCGACTCCTGAAGAACTCGAGTCGACTCCAATAGCTGGCAAGTCAACTCCTAAGGAAAACAAGGCAAAAGTCAGAGAGCAAATTTCGGACACTGAGAGCCGAGTCGACTCCCACAAAATCCGAGTCGACTCCAAGACAGCGCAACCCCAAAGACAGAAGACGGTATTTTCGTCTCTGAGAGGCGAGTCGACTCCAAGACAGTTCGAGTCGACTCCAAGGCAGCGCGACCCCAAAATACAGAGGATCAGTTTTCGGGCTCTGAGAGCCGAGTCGACTCGAAGAGAATCCGAGTCGACTCGAGGAAGAAAATCAGAAAGTATGTCCTCTGGATTCCTGAGAATGAGCCGACCCCCAAGTACCCGAGTCGTCTCCAGCCATTGGCGAGTCGACTCCAGTTTGATCCGAGTCGACCCGAGGACAAGGCAAGCACATTAATTCAAATTTGGAACAGTGGCCGAGTCGTCTCCAGTGAAGCACGAGTCAACTCCTGCAACAGGCGAGTCGACTCCTGATCGCGCGAGTCGACTCCGATCCCAACGATAATATTGTCAGGTGGTGCAGACTGTGTCCAACGGCTCTATTTTTGTCTCTAACGGCTAGATTCTTGTTTTCACGCCATCTAAAGCTATAAAAACAAGAGGAGAGCTAGGGGAGAAGTTATGGAAGTGGGAGAAAACATTTAGGGAAGAGATTTCAAAGAGATTACAAGGAAAATCTCCCATAAGCACAAAAGGGCCATCCAAAGTAAAATAGAGAGAAGAAGAGCATCCAAGTGAATCCCAAAGCTTCCTCTCCATCCGTGTGCTGCCTCGGTGATCCTCTACTTCGTGCCAAATCAGAAGAGGGTCAAGTAAAGAAGAAGCCGAGCTCCTTCGTCTTCAAAACGCGTTTGAGGACTTCTCTTTACTCTATTTGTTTATATTGTTATATTTGCTTGTTTAAGAAGCTTTGATTTGTTTTAAACCTTTGTTTTAATATCTTGTAACTTGATTCAATCAAGGGATTGAATCAAGGGGTTAAGGTTTGTTGGTGAGCCAAAGGGAAAACCAACGGTGTTAGGTTGGTTGGTGAGCCGAGGGTAAAACCAACGTGTAAGGGTTCGATTGTGATCCCGGAAAAACAATCGGGGTGGTTCTAGTCGGTGAGCCTGGAAAAACCGACCGAGTTCGTTGTGCGCTCGTAAAACAACAAGTTGGGTTGTGAGCTTGTAAAACAACCGGCTGTAATCTGTAGGATTATAGTGAAATTCCCAAGAGGCCTTGGGGAGTGGATGTAGGTGCTGGGGTGCACCGAACCACTATATGTTTGTTGTGTTTGTAATGCTTCTTGTCATTGTCTAACTTACACACTTACTTACTTAGATAAATTGCTTGCTTAACTCTTATCCTCGCATCCTTTAGTTGCAAGCATATTCAATCAAGTCACATTCTATACATCAAACTGTTGCTAAGTTTAACTTTCACTGTGCATCTATACAACTTAGCATAATTAATCAAAAAGTTTTAAAAGATTTAAAAGACCCAATTCACCCCCCCTCTTGGGTTGTATCTACTGGGCAACAAGTGGTATCAGAGCAGGTGCTCTAAGATTAATTATTGATCTCACGATCAAGAGCCAAAGATCATGACAACTCAAATAGATAGTTTTCTAGGAGAAGGACAATCAATTGATACACCTCCACTATTTAATGGCATAAACTATACACATTGGAAAGCACGCATGCGCATTTTTATACAATCACTTGATTATAATTTATGGAGCATTATAGTCAATGGAACACACACAAATACTAGTCATAATGAGAATATGGTTTAACAAAATTCAAAAGCCATGAATCTATTATATTGTGCGTTAGATAGGAATGAGTTTAATTGCATATCTTCTTGCATGACTGCTAAAGAAATATGGAATATGCTTGAAGACAAATATGAATGCACTAACAAATCTGAAACATCATGTGTAGAAGAAGAGCAGTATCATATTGCAAATCCATGCTTCGTGGCACAAGAGGTACATGCTGAAACTGAAAGCAATTTTACATTTGATGAACTCCATGATGCCTTTTCTGATTTGTATTTAGAATATAAGAAACTTATTTGTAAGAACAAGAACTTGAAGAATGAAAATCAAATTCTAATAGATGAAAAACTGAAACTAACTAGTAAAACTGAAATCTTAATTAAAGAAAATCAAGAACTAAATCAAAGAGATCAACTTCTCACTGAAAGTTATGATAAACTTAAGAAAAACAATGAATTACTTTTAGAAGATAACAGAAGATTAACTAAAGAAGTTGACAAATTAAAACCTATTGTTGAAAGATTTACCTTCAGCTCTGAAAAATTGAACCTAATGATAAATAATCAAAGAGCTGAATTTGATAAAGTTGGATTAGGATATCAACCTTGGTACACCCAAAAATCTTTTAAGAATATGTTTGTTAAAACAGTTTTTAATTATTCTAAAACAGATTCTTATAATACTGATAAACAAAAGCTAAGTAAAATCTCTTCTGTTGTTCCTAAATCTATATATTACAAATTTGATAAACCTAAAAGGCAAAAACAGAAAACTGAAAGTTTATCTACTACTCATGTTCAATCTAAGTTTGTTAAATTCAACAAGAGGATACAGAAATACATCCCTTGTAATCCTAAAATCTGTAAATTCATGGACAAAATAGCTATTAAGAAAATATGGGTTACAAAAGGAACTATTATAGCTAACCTACAAGGACCCAAAAGAGCTTGGGTTCCTAAGTTGAAAATATGATTATTTTTCAGCAAGTATGTCTAGTTATCCAAGGTTCTAATGAAAGATGTTATCTAAACAATGGGTGCTCTAGACATGTGCTAAAGAATTGAATTTAAAATGTAATTAAGAAGAATGAGTTAAATGAAAGAAATAATGATATAAGTTATTATTGCATCTTCTCATATTGAAATTACTTTATTAGTTGATTAAAACATAACTTGCAAGTATTAATCATTTTTGTGATATAAGCAATATTTTTGGTATGAAAAGAAAATATATCCAAATCACTCCATCTTTCTATATTATACTCTACTTATTGTTGGATAAGTTGCTAAATGATTAATCAATTTATTAAGAATAACTCTATGAATTCTCTATATGCTTGATTGAGAGTTTTTTTATCCATGGCATTATTGTTTATTGATCATAGATATAATAATGTGTACTTGGTATGCTTTTGAATATATGCACTATGAATACCAAGATTAAAGAAACCATCTTTGGCATATAAAATCGACTCATGCTAGTATGTACTTAATCTCAAAAGATCTTGCTATTGGCTTACTTAGATTATCTTCTGAAAGGTCAAAGTTTTGCTATGCATGCTAACTAAGGAAACAAACAAAAATCATTTCTAAATCTAAAAATGTTGTTTCCATCACTAAGTTTTCAAAAGCTTACATTGGATTTGTTCTTGGCAAATAAACTTGAAATATTTTCTGTATTTGCTAAATCTTGTAAAAGTGTTTCAAATGATCAAGGTTTCCAAACTGTGAAGATAAAGAGTATCATGACACAGTGTTGAAAACCAAAATCCTGATAAAGTTTATACAGAAATTAATTATTTCAGCACCAAGGACACCTTAAGTAAAATAGGGTTAATAGAATTCTTGAAGAAATGAAAAAGACAATTGTGTATGATAGTCATCTACTTAAATGATTTTTTGTTAAAGGCTATCATCACTGCTTGTCATACATATGACTTCTATTAGATCTATTTTTGATGAAAACTTCTTTTGATCTTCTGAAAAATAGAAAATGAACCATTGCATATCTCTCATATTTTTCAGTCGTACATACTATGCTTGATATGTTCTTATGAAAATAATGCCAAATCTGATAAAGATATTTCTATCCTTGGATATCATTCATCAAGCAATGCATATAGAACATTCAATGAAAAGATTCGAGTTGTAGAAATATCAATTCATTTTGTTCCTTATGAGATTAATTATCAAGATACTAAAATTAAATTATATATGTATATGGTTAATCTTTTACATATAAGAATCTGAAAACTTGTTAATAATTATAATTTCAGAAATACACTTAATGAAGAAAAATCGATGACTACTAAAAGGCTAAATCAAGAAAAGATGAAATAGATCTTGATTCTTGCATGATTAAAAGTAAAGATCACCATTATCATTTGCTTGCTTCATGAGCTTTATATTATGTCAAATGAATGTGTAGAATTCACTCCTATGTGGTTATTTCATTAAAAAGGAGATCTATGTAAAATAACCACCATATTTAAAAACACACATCACATATATGATAAAGCAATATGTGATTTGGAACAAGCATCAAAAGCATGATATATAAAAGCTTAAGTAACCTTTTTGATAGAAAGTAATAGTGATAAATCTATGCATCAAAAGAAGAATTTGTGATATCTTACTTGCTCAAAGCATGCATTGATGACTTCATTTTTTTTTGGTTCTACTAATGAAGAGTTATATGAAGATTTTACTAAGCTCATGTAAGGTAAGTTTGAAATATGTATGATGAATGAATTAACATCTTCTCTCAAACTCCAAATTAAGACAAACAAGAAAGGGGATCTTCATTGACCAAAGTTAGTCCACAAGAAAACTCTTATAGAAGATTGGCATGAAGAAGGTTTGTCTATGACCCCATCTTGTAGAATTTGAAAAGGATGAGCAAAGTAGATCTATTGTTTTAAAGCTGTATTGAAGCATGATAGAATAATTATTTTATCATACAGCTAGTATACCAGATTGTATTCTCATTATGTGACCTTGTGCAAGACTTCAATCTAACTTTAATGAATCATATTTTATTGATAACAAATAAATCATAATCTGAATTTTGATAGAAACAACTGTTTAAGATAAGTTGATTAAAACTTAGCTAGCGTGTCTTATTGATAATTATCTTAAGCAAATAAAATCTAAACTAAATCGATTTTGAAAATAAGAAATTGATTTGACCTTGATAAATCTTCCTATTGCCTCACATGCTTGTCCTTGAACTATCTTGGTTAATGAAACTATCTCTTTAGTTCAAGTGATATGTGCTTGCTTATATTAAGGCAATCTCTTGAGTAAAGTGACTCAATATTCAACTATTGTCATATCTTATATTGAGTCATCTAGTTAAAAATATGTTGGATAAATGGTTTGTATCTTAAAGAAACTAAAGACTTTCTTTCAAGAAAGAAAAGGAGTTTGTTAATAATGCATGAATCCTTGAGCACAATGAAAATGTTATTTGCATGATATACATATATATGATACATAAGATTACTTCTTTATTCTGCTCTTTCATGTAAATTACTTGAGAATAACAAAAAGAGAGAGAGATAAAGAAAAGAAAATGGATATTATTCAAGAGAAGTAAAATCTAAGTAAAGGCAAATACTCCAATCTTAAGAAAAAGTAAAACAAGCATAATATATTCGGCACATTTGGAAGGGATAAAATTCATAATTAATTACACTTAAACAGGGAGAGTTTGGAGTGAACATTTTAACCTTTCTATATTGCTCATCATAGGGATGGTGCCAATGGGGAGGCTAGTGGTAGTACCCGGCACTATTTGACCCAACTATTCGGTGCAGGGCATATTAGGGACGGCACAAGAGGGAGGCTAGTAGTAGTACCTCGTGCCCCTTCCCAACTCCACCGGATAGGGAGCAAATAGAGTATAGAGCATAAGAAAGTTATAAATGAAAGACAAAGTAAATGAAAGTATATAAGAAGAATCAAGTCAAATTTTTAATCACTTGAAAACACACTTTAAGGATGAAATCAGTGCAAAATTATATTTAAATAGGGAGAGTTTATTTGAAAAGAATTGATTTTGATCCTTGACATTTTTTTTTTAATATTTTAATGCATGACTTAACACATGATATATTTTGCATATGGCATGATGTTCTGAATTATGGATTCTCAATATTTTGTAATGTTCCATGATTGGATAATCTGATTGAATGTTTGAAATACTATATGAAGTTATTTTATTTTATTATTGAAAAGAAATTTCAGATTTGTCGTTCACAATCATCTCTAAAATCTGAAAGTTGAATAAATTTGTAAAAAGGAGAAGAGAAGGATATCTCTATTTAGGGAAAATAAATTGATTTTGTTCTATCCTTCAACTTGCCTAAATTTGGTATATAATGTTCTAATTTGTACCAAAACTCAACATTAAATACAAAGATTCTGAATATGCTCTTATATGTTTGAAATATGTGTTTTCAATCGTAATGATTTAAGATGAGCTATAATGTGGAAGATACATATCTCAAATTATGATTTTGAAAGCCTCTATTGAAAATCCTATGTAATTCAGAATCTGATTTTGTATAAAAGCTTAAACTCCATATGATTTCTAAATAAAATCTTAATTTAAGAAAAAACAGAATTAATTTTGATGCCTTGGTTGATTGCTCCGATACGCATCCGAAACATATCATTTCTTATCTTCAAAGTATACTAATATTGGTCTAAATGATGTGTCTTTCAATGATCTTGATTGCAAGCAAATATTTTTAAATATATGATTTTATTTTGACATTAAAAATATTTATTGTGCTTCATGTATACATTGCTGAAAACTATGATTAAGAAATTGAGTTGTATAAATATATATATACTTCAATGATCATCTATATGTTTTTCTCTCCTACATTCTTAAAGACTTCCATCAGAATATATATGGAGTGAATGATCTTAAAGCTAGAAATATTTCAGCTCACTCAAATGATTCTAAAAGAAAGAAAATGTAAATACTTTTGAAAGAAACTGAGCTTCAAATGAATCATTTTCTGATTAATATTTCTATACATTTTCTCTAAGTTAAGAGAAAGCAAAACCTGTTCTTAAAGGATTAGAAAGAGTAATTGCTACAAATTTTGAATAATACTAGATTACTCTACATTCTCGATATCATAGAATTTTAGTGTTATTCACATTTATCACTAAAATCTGAAATTCAACAATTAAAAATGATTAAAGAAGAATGCATCTTTTGAGGGGGAGCTTTAGATATTCAGTATCTTATCCTAAAGATACTTTAATTTGATGCATACCTTGAATTTTATGGATTGATTTTGATGAACCTCCTTATATTGAACATTATCTTCAAATTCTAAACTCTTAAATGGAATGATCAATTGAGGGGGAAAAAGAAAATTTTAGAAGGAGAGGTCTTATGGAACTTAATCGCATAAATCTATAACTAAAGGAGAGGAAAAGAATACTAAATGAAAAGTGATCCTAATGCTCTCCAATATTGATCATCTGAAATTTAAATCTGAAAATTTTTACGATACACCTTGAGGCTTGCTATTTGGTTAGTATATCTTATGCATCAATCATGAACCAAATTACAATTCAAATAGTTGATCTTAAAAGCCTCTAATTTAATGAAAAAGGGGAGAATAACGTGTTGAATTTTCTTGAGTATCTCTTAGAAAATCTATTTTGGAATTCACTAATGAGTCCTAATTGGCTTGCTCTTTAGAACTTCAATTTTGTGCCAATTCATATTTTTATATATGTATCAAATTGTGCTTATCTTTTTAAGGAATAAAAGAATAAAGTTCTTTAAAAGAGCTTTAAAAGAACCTTCAAAGCTTTGAACTTTATGTATATCCTAAGATATATCAAAAACTGCATGAATTCATATTTTGGTATTTGTGCCTCAATGCTCTTATTATCATAAAAGAACTTTGAAGTCATTAAGAATTAATGATCCAACATGATGATATGTTTTTCAAGTATATAAGGTTTGATCTTATACTCTGAAAATTAATTAAATTGCTCTCATGTTGATAAAATACTTAATAGATTGGGCAAAAGATCTTAAATGAACAAGCTTTCATTGAAGAGAGGTTAGATTTCCATTCGTGTTTTTCCTTGAATATCATTTGTGGTACTTCTTGAATTAACTTAAGAAAGATTCCACCTACACTTGATTAGAAAACTATCTGTGAAATCACATTCGATGTGTTCTGCTCTGAAATTATCTTAATTGGCTCTGATCTATGCTCATTAATCTGATTCTAATATTATTGCCTTGAGTTATATGATTCATATCCTTGCAATAATTTGACATGCAAATCAGAGTACACTAAGGAAAAAAAATATTTGAGTATTCTTATCTTTGTGCTTAATGTTTCACTATCTTTTTGATGTTGTCAAAAAGGGGGAGAAATATCTAAGTATATGCTCATAATGCTTTGTGTTTTGTATTGAACACCAACTCAGCTTAAATTGAAATAGGTTGATTGTGTTAAGCTGATTAAATCTAAAGCATTATCATGAAGTATGTTTTAAATATATATGTTTTCTACTTCATGCAACTGAGCTATGTATTACTTCTAGAAAACAATATTTTTTATATTGCATATACTTCAAGTTTTGTCATCATCAAAAAGGGGGAGACTGATGACCCAAAGATTGATTCAAAGATTGATTTTGATGATCACAAAACCTTGAAGTATAGATACTAATGTTTATGTTGCAAGGAGAAAGATATTTATTTTGCAAGGAACATAGCAAGTTGGAAGAACACAAGAAGGCCTCCAAAGCTCTCAAGAAAAGTTGGAAGAAAGCTACAATTTATTGGCCCAAGTTTAAAGTTCAAAGGATTCAAATTGGAGGAGCAAATTCAAAGGAAAATTCAAAAGAATAGTCTTCGAGTCGACTCCAGAGTAGAACGAGTCGACTCCAGGGAGTAACAGACAGAAAGACAGAGAAACTATTTTGGACCCTGAGAGGCGAGTCGACTCCTGAAGAACTCGAGTCGACTCCAATAGCTGGCAAGTCAACTCCTAAGGAAAACAAGGCAAAAGTCAGAGAGCAAATTTCGGACACTGAGAGCCGAGTCGACTCCCACAAAGTCCGAGTTGACTCCAAGACAGCGCAACCCCAAAGACAGAAGACGGTATTTTCGTCTCTGAGAGGCGAGTCGACTCCAAGACAGTTCGAGTCGACTCCAAGGCAGCGCGACCCCAAAATACAGAGGATCAGTTTTCGGGCTCTGAGAGCCGAGTCGACTCGAAGAGAATCCGAGTCGACTCGAGGAAGAAAATCAGAAAGTATGTCCTCTGGATTCCTGAGAATGAGCCGACCCCCAAGTACCCGAGTCGTCTCCAGCCATTGGCGAGTCGACTCCAGTTTGATCCGAGTCGACCCGAGGACAAGGCAAGCACATTAATTCAAATTTGGAACAGTGGCCGAGTCGTCTCCAGTGAAGCACGAGTCGACTCCTGCAACAGGCGAGTCGACTCCTGATCGCGCGAGTCGACTCCGATCCCAACGGTAATATTGTCAGGTGGTGCAGACTGTGTCCAACGGCTCTATTTTTGTCTCTAACGGCTAGATTCTTGTTTCCACGCCATCTAAAGCTATAAAAACAAGAGGAGAGCTAGGGGAGAAGTTATGGAAGTGGGAGAAAACATTTAGGGAAGAGATTTCAAAGAGATTACAAGGAAAATCTCCCATAAGCACAAAAGGGCCATCCAAAGTAAAATAGAGAGAAGAAGAGCATCCAAGTGAATCCCAAAGCTTCCTCTCCATCCGTGTGCTGCCTCGGTGATCCTCTACTTCGTGCCAAATCAGAAGAGGGTCAAGTAAAGAAGAAGCCGAGCTCCTTCGTCTTCAAAACGCGTTTGAGGGCTTCTCTTTACTCTATTTGTTTATATTGTTATATTTGCTTGTTTAAGAAGCTTTGATTTGTTTTAAACCTTTGTTTTAATATCTTGTAACTTGATTCAATCAAGGGATTGAATCAAGGGGTTAAGGTTTGTTGGTGAGCCAAAGGAAAAACCAACGGTGTTAGGTTGGTTGGTGAGCCGAGGGTAAAACCAACGTGTAAGGGTTCGATTGTGATCCCGGAAAAACAATCGGGGTGGTTTTAGTCGGTGAGCCTGGAAAAACCGACCGAGTTCGTTGTGCGCTCGTAAAACAACAAGTTGAGTTGTGAGCTTGTAAAACAACCGGCTGTAATCTGTAGGATTATAGTGAAATTCCCAAGAGGCCTTGGGGAGTGGATGTAGGTGCTGGGGTGCACCGAACCACTATATGTTTGTTGTGTTTGTAATGCTTCTTGTCATTGTCTAACTTACACACTTACTTACTTAGATAAATTGCTTGCTTAACTCTTATCCTCGCATCCTTTAGTTGCAAGCATATTCAATCAAGTCACATTCTATACATCAAACTGTTGCTAAGTTTAACTTTCACTGTGCATCTATACAACTTAGCATAATTAATCAAAAAGTTTTAAAAGATTTAAAAGACCCAATTCACCCCCCCCCCCCTCTTGGGTTGTATCTACTGGGCAACATTAATGCTTCAAGTGTGATTTGCTAATTATTTGATAAATTAATTAAATTTTGACATATGTTTTGTATTCTGTAAAATGGGTCAAGTATGTTAAATTTTATTTTTTATGCTCTGAAATCCGTAAAATATAACTGGATAATTTATGAAATCTATTTTCTGTATATATGCATTCTCAGCATGGCTATGATCTGTTCTGTTCTGTTCTGGCCCCGCCAATAGGGATTATACGTTGGACCTGTCGACTTGTAATTTGTGAGAAACCGGTTTCGACACCGCGCCACCGATGATTAAAATAGTGGTTTCTGGACACCGTTGCCACCGGTGACTAACAATAGTGGTTTCTGGCATTTCGTGCAACCCATGCCACTGGGTTACGTGGCCGTAGCCTATTATGTTGAGATTCTGGTATCAGAGTTTTTAGAAAAATGATACTAAGTTTTGAAAATAGTAAAACGATGTTATTTATGATTTGTTCCAGACATTATCCTGTATTTTGATCTAATATGCTCTAACCCCACTTTGGGGTATTTTGTTGTTTACTAGGCTAGTGTAGCTCATTATTTTATTTTCTCTATTTTTTAGATCTAGAGGCTTGATCGCACGGGATTGGGGAGTGCGTTAGATTTTTCGATAATTTCTTCAGTTATTGGCATTTCAGTTAGATTAGTTTGGATATTTGAATTATGTTAGCAAATGTTAGTTTCGAATTTTGTAAGACTGCTTTTGAATGACTTTAAATAATTATGTCATCTTTAAGCATCTGTGATTAACCCTTAAATAAGTTTTGAACATATGTATTTGCTCGGATATGTTCCGCTACCTTGCACGCCTATGCGGCCCGCCGTGTGGGCGTGCGGCGTCTGCCGTGCCTCAAGCTTGTTGCATGCCTGTGCGGCCCGCCGTGCGGGCGTGCGGCGTCTGCCGCGCCTCGGGCTCGTTGCATGCCTGTGCGGCCCGCCGTGCGGGTGTGCGGCGTCTGTCGCGCCTCGGGCTCGGGGCGTGACAGAATTAGTGGTATCAGAGCTCAGGTTTCAGATTCCTAGGCATTGAGCTTGAAAAAGTCGGATGGAGCTTAAGTTTTAGGATCTTTAGGATTCATCGAAAAGTTTGAGAGATGGGTAGACATTAGGCCATTATATGAAGGTATTTATTTGCTTTTGCTATTGATAAATTTATATTATTTTATCAGATTTTTGAAATGCTAAAATTAGAACCAAAGTGTGAATAAGTTATTTTGAGAGTTTTCTTGGTGGAGCAATTTGTATTTCAAATTATGATTAATTAGATTTTGACTAAATTAAGTGAAGAAATATTAGTCATGGGATATTATTGTGCAACGTAATTATTTTAGAAGTTTAACTTGATAGCAGGCACTGTGGATATTGCCTCTAGTTCAAGTTAATTATTTTGGTGGCAAGTTAAGGTTCATTTTTAAAAAGTTGTTTAAAGTTTGGACTAGAAAATATTTTATAATATTTATTGAAATATTCCTCGAGGATTGAAATCTGTATGTTGATCATGTATGAAACTCTTGTGTAGATAGAAAACATATTTGGGATGAAATTCTAGAATTTTTTTTTGGTTTTATCTAGAATTTGAAAATTTAGATCTTTTCAAATTACAATGCAGATTGGTACTTTAATTGGAAGTGATTTAGTAAATTATGAGAATATTGGTTGTTTAAATTATTTTAAGCTGGTCAGCGATATTAACTTTGTGATTTGGAAATAGTTTCCAATGGTTTTTCCATTGGGATGTTGGAATTTGTATCCTAAATGTCAATCGTCAGCATATTGATGATTGAATTTTGTAAATGAATTGACAAATTAATAAAGTGTTATTTGGCATTATTCATCATTTCATCTTCAAATGAACTCTTATATGATGAAGTCCTTAGGACTTATGTTATGATAAAGGAGGATTTATCTTTGAGTCCTTAAACTTGTTTGCGACGAAATGATATGTTGTTACTAGGACGACAACATTATCGAGATTAGGTCGTTGTGTGACATATATGTTGGTTGTCCTCTTAACCAAGGAGTGTGGAGACACTGGTATGCCACACAAGTGAAGTGTAGAAGTACATTTCACTAAACGTGACCAATTCCGGAACGCTCTACTGTCGAGAGATGTTCCGAGTGGATATGGGTATAAGTTTGGCCCTCTGACCTGAGACCGCAACCTGTGACTAGCAAGCAACTCACTGTACTTTGGTACCGGACTACCTGAATTTCTAATTCAGTGACGGAAGGTCACTGGGTGCAGTCAAGTACTTGCGTAGTCAGTTGTGAGTCAAGATGGAATTGACCCCTCCTGAAAATAGGAGATAATGCCTTGTGATTAATTTAGCAAAACCTTGGCCGGGGTAATCCCAATGAGGAGTCACGGGATATCTAAAGTTAATCACATAATGGATGTATTAATTATAGGGTTGACAGTGAGCTCTAAGTCATCCTGGCATTAGGAGTCAAAGGGATTGAATTATACAGTAACCATAGTTCAGGGTTCCAGAATATTTGCTTCGCATATATTCGACCTATCCGGACGTCGGGTACCATTGCTAGATAGTCACATCGATTAGTGTAGAAAATTGTTCCTATACTACCGGCTTAGGTTCGAACCTATGAGGTCACACGCATAGAAGATTCCTGATTGATCAAGAAAGCTGGTGAATGATTAAGAATCATTCAGGGGTAATTTGGTCAATTTGATTGGCAAATTATCTTATAAAATAATTAAAGTAATTATTGAAGGATTAATTAGTAATTAAATTACTAATAAACTCAATTTGATTGAGTAATTGTGCTAAGGATGAGCCAAATTGAATTGGATTCAAGTTTGGGCTCAATCAGGGTTTTGACCTGATTGGATTAGGTCAGAACCAAAAAGGACTTAAGCTGATCAAATTAATTTTAAATTAATTTGTTCTTAATTGGGGATTGACCTAATTGAATTAGGTCCAACACAAAGTAATAATTCAATTTGATTGAGTTTGCATGAGCCAAAATTGAATTGGATTCAATTTGAGCTCAATCAGGGTCTGACCTGATTAGATTGGGTTCAACCAAATTGCTTTGTTTTAATTCGGGTTTGACCAAATTTGATTAGGTGCAACCCAAGGGGATTAGGCTCAGATGATGTGGCAATTATTGGTGACATGGAATTGGATTTCATGAATTTTAAATAAACCAAAATTATTGCATGGCACATGAACCCATTGCTTGACACATGGCGACATTGTTTGTTATTTGAATTTAAATTCAAACATTACGCAATGTGTTAAATGATTTTAATCACTCAAACCATCAGCCAAGGTGGCGTCTGAGTTTTTGAATGGATTAAATTCGAATTTCAAGAGGTGATTTCGAAATTATGAAGTGTTTTACCTTGCCGCATGGATTTCAAATTCCTTCCCTCTTGCACATGTGTTTAAAATTTGAATTTAAATCAGATTTGGTTGAGATCTGATTTGGGTTGTTCCTATTCCTTTGCATGTGCCAACTAAAAGAGGTTTTCTGAAAATAAATTTCGAATTTTGAATGAAAATTCGGAGGCCATTAAAAGGGGTCAAACATGGGCACCAAAAACACATCCATTGCAGCCTTCTTCCTCACCCGCCTCCTCCTCCTCTTCTTCTCCATTTTAGATAGGATTTTTAGGGTGAATATCTAGAAGATTCAAGATCAGATCTGAGTCCTTTACTTCCCTTACAAACCTCATCTCTATCTGCTTCAAGACGATTGATCAAGAGTTGATTGAATCCCGGCGGGCAGATTTCAGCTTTCAAGTGTTCTGCAGCTGCTAGCACTGTTGCGGAAGAAGATCCTTCAGGACTTCGCGTGTACTTCTCATAGAGGCCATTCGTGTGCGTGGCTGCGAAGTCAAGAATCAGATTCACAACTTTCATCCATCATAAAAGGTATTAATCTAGCATTAATTATTTATTATGGTGTCAAGGTCTAGGTCCAATTCCCCGAGGTTTTACCCTCTTTTGGTGCTCCTCACGGAGATATCTCCAGAATCCATTCGATGGATATTCGGAGATTAATTGGAATAGAGTTCTTAAGTTTCAGATCTGATAGTTAATCATGCATAAAAGTTTTAGCATAATTGTTTAAACGATTCCGGCATAATCCTATGTGTTCTTAAGGTGCTGATTTCTAGATTTGATCTTGTAAGCATGCATGAATTAAATTGTTTGATTCGGTTTTTCTGCTGCGTTTTAAAACTTAAAAAGAACTACGTATGGCTTGATCCCCCTTATGAAGGGGTACGTAGGCAACCCGATCAGGTTCAGCCATGGTTTTCAAAAAAAAAAAAAAAATTCAGCATGCAGAACCTAGGATTCACTTTCAATGGTATCAGAGCCAGGTTTATGTTTAAACTTTTATGTTTTAATTCTTGCAATTAAATGTGAAATCATTAACATGTTTAGATTAGATCTAAAGTGCTTTTTATGATTGATTTAATTGCTGATTATGCATGATTAAGTAGATCTGAAATTTTGGATGCATATGATGCATGTTTGTGTTAGGATTAGTAACATGAATAAATCTGAAATCATAATATTGTTTAGATTAGATCTAAATAAAGTTTATGATTCATATGATCTCTGATTTTAATGAACAAATCAGATCTGAAAATAAAAGTGAAAAAACAAATACATAAGATGTATGTTGTTTGTATTAATTCATGTTGTTATGTATATGTGATGCATGAACATAAAACATAATGACTTAAACATGAATTAAATCTGATTACATGTGATTAATTACAAAAACTCAGATCTGAAAATGTGTTTTAAGAACTGAAAGATTGTAATTAATATGTAATTAAAAAGAAATATGCAATGATCAAAACTTTCATAAGTCTAAACTTAATTGAGAATTAAGTGTTATGAAATAGAATTGTAACTCAATTAATTGACATTGCATAATTCTTTGGGCATATGGGTTAGCTTGAATCAAGTTCTTAGGATTGGGTTAGACCTAAGGTTAGAATCAAACATGGTCTAATTAGAGTTAATTGATCAAATCTAATTAAGTAGTAACTAGATTAGGTCAAGGAAACTCTAGGTTAAATACAATAGTTGTAGATTGATCAATTCCATGTCTTTGTTTAGACCAAGATGGAACTTGATTTAGGCTCAGAGGTGTAGCCCGAGTCATTTGAGTAATCAAATCGAAATTGATTAACCAGTCGGTGTCTAAGGTAAGTTTGGCAGTTTTGACCGGTGGTTTTTAATTGGGAGCTACTCGCACTGATTCGTCTTTGTCGAGTTAATGGCATATCCCTTCTACCGATCTCACTTACCTGGCCGACATGGTCAATCACATTTTGATTGGATCACTTAATGATTCGAGTTAGCCCATGCCTTAAGGAAAATCAGTATGACTGATTTAGGTGTCTCCTTAACCGGTTTGAGTCTAATCTGATTTGGTGAAGTCAGTGGGAGAAATTAGACTAACCGGATCTTCTCATCTATCCTAATTATGAAATCCTCTAAAATTATTAGGTCCTTAAAATGAAATGGTTATGGAGATAACTAGGTCATAGCCTCCCATTAAGTTGGGTGATAATGGGTCCAATATTTTGATAATTATTGGAGGCGCCACACGCCTGGTACTTATCAAGCATTGGAATTGTCATTCAATATATGATGAGTTAAGTGTACCTTCAATAGGCGGTCAGGTGAGCCGAGCCACACTCGGGCTTGGTCGTCTATTAGTTGATTAGACTTAACCCTATCATTTAATGGTTGGACCAGACTAGGGTATTCGGTGGAGGCGCCACACGCCTGCCGGAAAACCTAGGGCAAAATCATCACTAGAAGTTGCTTGGTGAAGCAATTGGTTAAGAATCTACCAGTAGGTGCATATGGGTTGGCCGAGCCACACTCGGGCCTATATGGGATCTATTGGGTTCTAGTGCCCACTAAAGAATTAGGAGTAATTTTTCGAATTAGAGGTAGAGGCTACCAATTTGTATAAAATAGTGGGAATATCTTTAGACTAAAGTCCAAGTCTACTGTGTTTAGTCAATTCATATACTAATAGCCAAATTTTCTTTTTATGCAGAAATGGCCACTAATTTATCACTTCGCTCATTGTTGGAGAATGACAAGTTGACTGGTCCAAATTTTAATAATTGGCATAGGAAACTGAAAATAGTGCTAGAGCATGAGAGGATCCTTTATGTGATAACGGATCAAGCACCTGAGCAGCCCGTTGCTAATGCATCAAGATCGGCCAGAGACACTTATCAGAAGTGGCTCAGTGACCGGATCACTGTTCGATGCATCATGTTGGCAGCAATGAGTGATGAGTTTAGTAGGCGTTTTGAGAATACGCAGCCGGAAGATATCATTCAAGTGTTGAATGAATCATTCGGCGTTCCTGACGACGTTGGGAGGCACAAAACTAGTTGTGCCATCTTCAGCGCCCGAATGAAAGATGGGACCTCGGTAACTGATCATGTACTGTACATGATTGAGTTGATCGAGTGTCTAAGCTCTCTTGGCTTTCTCCTTCATGATCAATTGGGGAAGGATGCCATACTAAACTCATTGCCTAGATCATACCGTCCTTTTCTCACTCATTTTCGTATGACGAAACCTGTAGTGAATTATCACCAATTGTTGGGGTTACTACAGACGTTTGAGAATGATCACCAACTTCTTAAGAAGACGGTGAATTTAGTGGGAGGTTCATCCAAGGGTCGCTCCTTTAAGAAAGGGAAAAAGAAAAATAAAATCCAAAAGAAACAGGTGCACCATGCTCAGCCTAGTCAGAAAAAGAATAAAAAGGCTGATCAGAGCAAGGTGGAGTGCTTCTTCTGCAAGAAGCAAGGACATTGGAAGAGGAACTGTCCTCTTTACATTGCATCCCTCGATCCGAACCGGCCTAAGAAAAGTGGACAATCAGTTGCCAATCAAGGTACTTATATGATAACACCTTGCAATTTTTCTATTTGTGATAATTCGACCTGGGTATTGGATACCGGTAGTCCTTTTAATATTTGCAATTTGTTGCAGGGGCTACAAGTCAGTAAGAGGTTTGAAGAAGGAGAAAGGTTCCTGAATGTTGGAGATGGAAGACCAGTTCCAGTTCTAGCTTTAGGAATTCTTAAACTTGAATTCAGCTCTCATGTAAATGTCCTTAGTGATTGTCACTATTGTCCAAGTTTTCTATTGAATATCATTTCTGTAGGCCTTTTGGCCAAAAATGGTTATGAAATATCAATAAAAAAGGATTATTGCAATGTCATTTGGAATGGTGTTGTTGTAATGAATGGAATTCTGAGTAATGGCATTTACATTTTGTCACAGCCTGTTCATGTAATGTATAAATCCAATAAGCGCGCTAGAATAGATAATGTCACGGATGTCTACCTTTGGCATCATAGGCTAGGTCATATTAACAAGAATAGGATGAACAGGTTAAGTAAAGAGGGAATCCTTGATGTTAATGATTGTGAATCATTGACAACCTGTGAATCATGTCTTCTTAGTAAAATGACCAAATCACCTTTTACCGGAAAAGGTGAACGAGCCAGTGATTTATTGACCCTTGTACATTCTGATGTATGTGGGCCAATGAGCACAGATGCTAGAGGTGGGTATTCATATTTCATTACGTTTACAGACGACCTTTCTAGGTATGGTTATGTCTATTTAATGAGACATAAATCTGAATCATTTGAAATGTTCAAATTATATCGTAATAAAGTAGAAAAACAAACTGGAAAGAGTATTAAAACTCTTCGATCAGATCGAGGAGGTGAATACCTCTCCAGTGAATTTTTGACATATCTAGGAGAAAATGGGATTCTCTCCCAATGGACTCCTCCTAGTACACCACAATATAATGGTGTGTCAGAAAGGAGAAATCGAACTCTGTTAGACATGGTTCGATCCATGATGGGGTTTGCTAATCTGTCCATATCCTTTTGGGGATATGCTCTTGAGTCAGCCTGCTATATTCTAAATAAGGTTCCAAGTAAGTCAGTAAATAAAACACCACATGAGATGTGGACTGGACGTAAGCCGATGCTCTCTCACCTTAGGATTTGGGGGTGTCCGGCGTACGTCAAACGTTTGAAGACAGACAAACTTGAACCCAAGTCTGACAAATGTTTCTTTGTTGGTTACCCTAAAGAAACTAAAGGATATTACTTCTACTTTGCTGAAGAACAAAAGTTGTTCGTAAGCAATAGAGCAATTTTCTTAGAAAAGGAATTCCTTGGTGAAGGAACAAATAGCTCTAATGTTGATCTTAGAGAAGTTCAACATGTAGAAGATCCGACACCATCTACTGAACCAGTTGAGTCGGATTTGATTAGATCAGATCCAGAACCCATATTAGATGCACCATTAAGGCGATCGGGTAGAGTACCACGTCAGCCGGACAGATACTATGGTTTCTTAGTCCGGGATGGGGATCCTATCGAACTTGATGAAAACGATGAGGATCCGATCACATATATGGATGCAATGCAGAGGTATGACTCTGATAAATGGCTTGGAGCCATGCAATCCGAAATGGAATCCATGAAGGTCAATGATGTTTGGACATTAGTTGACCCACCCGAAGGAATTAAATCCATAGGGTGTAAGTTGATATTCAAAAGGAAACGGGGCGCAGACGGAAAGGTGGAGACCTATAAAGCCCGTTTGGTTGCCAAGGGTTATCGTCAACGTTATGGTATTGACTATGACGAGACATTTTTTTCTGTGGCAATGCTCAAGTCCATTCGGATTGTGCTTGCGATAGCAGCACATTTAGACTATGAAATCTGGCAAATGGATGTAAAGACCGCATTTCTAAATGGAGATTTAGAAGAGGAAGTGTATATGATACAACCTGAAGGTTTTACATCTGCAGATGAGTCTAAAGTGTGCAAGCTTCAAAAATCCATTTATGGATTAAAGCAAGCTTCACGGAGTTGGAATATACGTTTTGATAAGGTAATCAAAACATATGGCTTCATTAAGAATGAAGAGGAACCTTGCATTTATAAATGGGCAAATGGTTCAGTTATTATATTCCTTATTTTGTATGTGGATGACATTCTTTTAATCGGAAATGACATTCCTGCATTACAAGGAATAAAGATTTGGCTATCATCTCAATTTGCCATGAAGGATTTGGGAGAAGCATCTTACATCCTAGGGATGAAGATCTATAGAGATAGATCTAGAAGATTGCTTGGATTATCCCAATCCACATACATTGATACTATACTGAAGAGGTTCAGTATGATTAATTCCAAGAAAGGCTATCTTCCGATGGGCCATGGAATTAACCTCTCTAAAAGGGATTGTCCGACAACCCCTCAAGAAAGAGAGAATATGGATAGAATTCCATATGCTTCGGCAGTGGGATCTATAATGTATGCCATGACATGTACTAGACCAGACGTGGCATACTCACTAGGAGTAGTGAGCAGATACCAGTCTGATCCAGGTAGCAACCACTGGAAGGTTGTAAAAACCATCCTTAAGTATTTGAGAAATACTAAAGATAAGTGGCTTGTCTATGGTGATTCTGACTTAAAACTTGAGGGATATACTGATTCAAGTTTTCAGTCAGATCAAGATGATAGCAAGAGCGTGTCAGGATATATCTTCACTCTTAAGGGTGGGGCCATCTGCTGGAAGAGTTCCAAGCAGCATACAGTGGCAGATTCTACATGTGAAGCAGAATATATCGCAGCATCTGATGCCGCCAAGGAAGCTGTATGGTTGCGGAAGTTCATCACCGAGCTTGGAGCGACACCCTCCATTGATGGTCCAGTGCCTGTATTTTGTGACAATACTGGGGCCATAGCTCAAACAAGAGAACCCAAAGCACATCAGCGGACCAAGCATATTCTACGTCGCTACCACCTGGTTCGAGAGATCATCGATCGAGGTGATATTGATCTTCAGAAGATTGACACAAAAGAAAATCTGGCTGACCCATTTACCAAAGTCCTTGGCATCAAAGAGTTCGACGAACACAAGTCGAAGATGGGTATTAGATACTGTGCCGATTGGCATTAGGCTAAGTGGGAGTTGTTGGAATTTGTATCCTAAATGTCAATCGTCAGCATATTGATGATTGAATTTTGTAAATGAATTGACAAATTAATAAAGTGTTATTTGGCATTATTCATCATTTCATCTTCAAATGAACTCTTATATGATGAAGTTCTTAGGACTTATGTTATGATAAAGGAGGATTTATCTTTGAGTCCTTAAACTTGTTTGCGACGAAATGATATGTTGTTACTAGGACGACAACATTATCGAGATTAGGTCGTTGTGTGACATATACGTTGGTTGTCCTCTTAACCAAGGAGTGTGGAGATACTGGTATGCCACACAAGTGAAGTGTAGAAGTACATTTCACTAAACGTGACCAATTCCGAAACGCTCTACTGTCGAGAGATGTTCTGAGTGGATATGGGTATAAGTTTGGCCCTCTGACCTGAGACCGCAACCTGTGACTAGCAAGCAACTCACTGTACTTTGGTACCGGACTACCTGAATTTCTAATTCAGTGACGGAAGGTCACTGGGTGCAGTCAAGTACTTGCGTAGTCAGTTGTGAGTCAAGATGGAATTGACCCCTCCTGAAAACAGGAGATAATGTCTTGTGATTAATTTAGCAAAACCTTGGCCAGGGTAATCCCAGTGAGGAGTCACGGGATATCTAAAGTTAATCACATAATGGATGTACTAATTATAGGGTTGACAGTGAGCTCTAAGTCATCCTGGCATTAGGAGTCAAAGGGATTGAATTATACAGTAACCATAGTTCAGGGTTCCAGAATATTTGCTTCGCATATATTCGACCTATCCGGACGTCGGGTACCATTACTAGATGGTCACATCGATTAGTATAGAAAATTGTTCCTATACTACTGGCTTAGGTTCGAACCTATGAGGTCACACGCATAGAAGATTCCTGATTGATCAAGAAAGCTGGTGAATGATTAAGAATCATTCAGGGATAATTTGGTCAATTTGATTGGAAAATTATCTTATAAAATAATTAAAGTAATTATTGAAGGATTAATTAGTAATTAAATTACTAATAAACTCAATTTGATTGAGTAATTGTGCTAAGGATGAGCCAAATTGAATTGGATTCAAGTTTGGGCTCAATCAGGGTTTTGACCTGATTGGATTAGGTCAGAACCAAAAAGGACTTAAGCTGATCAAATTAATTTTAAATTAATTTGTTCTTAATTGGGGATTGACCTAATTGAATTAGGTCCAACACAAAGTAATAATTCAATTTGATTGAGTTTGCATGAGCCAAAATTGAATAGGATTCAATTTGAGCTCAATCAGGGTCTGACCTGATTAGATTGGGTTCAACCAAATTGCTTTGTTTTAATTCGGGTTTGACCAAATTTGATTAGGTGCAACCCAAGGGGATTATGCTCAGATGATGTGGCAATTATTGGTGACATGGAATTGGATTTCATGAATTTTAAATAAACCAAAATTATTGCATGGCACATGGACCCATTGCTTGACACATGGCGACATTATTTGTTATTTGAATTTAAATTCAAACATTAAGCAATGTGTTAAATGATTTTAATCACTCAAACCATCAGCCAAGGTGGCGTCTGAGTTTTTGAATGGATTAAATTCGAATTTCAAGAGGTGATTTCGAAATTATGAAGTGTTTTACCTTGCCGCATGGATTTCAAATTCCTTCCCTCTTGCACATGTGTTTAAAATTTGAATTTAAATCAGATTTGGTTGAGATCTGATTTGGGTTGTTCCTATTTCTTTGCATGTGCCAACTAAAAGAGGTTTTCTGAAAATAAATTTCGAATTTTGAATGAAAATTCGGAGGCCATTAAAAGGGGTCAAACATGGGCACCAAAAACACATCCATTGCAGCCTTCTTCCTCACCCGCCTCCTCCTCCTCTTCTTCTCCATTTTAGATAGGGTTTTCAGGGTGAATATCTAGAAGATTCAAGATCAGATCTGAGTCCTCTACTTCCCTTACAAACCTCATCTCTATCTGCTTCAAGACGATTGATCAAGAGTTGATTGAATCCCGGCGGGCAGATTTCAGCTTTCAAGTGTTCTGCAGCTGCTAGCACTGTTGCGGAAGAAGATCCTTCAGGACTTCGCGTGTACTTCTCGTAGAGGCCATTCGTGTGCGTGGCTGCGAAGTCAAGAATCAGATTCACAACTTTCATCCATCATAAAAGGTATTAATCTAGCATTAATCATTTATTATGGTGTCAAGGTCTAGGTCTAATTCTCTGAGGTTTTACCCTCTTTTGGGGCTCCTCACGGAGATATCTCCAGAATCCATTCGATGGATATTCAGAGATTAATTGGAATAGAGTTCTTAAGTTTCAGATCTGATAGTTAATCATGCATAAAAGTTTTAGCATAATTGTTTAAACGATTCCGGCATAATCCTATGTGTTCTTAAGGTGCTGATTTCTAGATTTGATCTTGTAAGCATGCATGAATTAAATTGTTTGATTCGGTTTTTCTGCTGCGTTTTAAAACTTAAAAAGAACTACGTATGGCTTGATCCCCCTTATGAAGGGGTACGTAGGCAACCCGATCAGGTTCAGCCATGGTTTTCAACAAAAAAAAAATCAGCATGCTAAACACCGAAGAACCTAGGATTCACTTTCATTTTCCTATTAAGGAGAATTTCAATGTCAAAGAAAAGAATAGTGTTTTTGATTTTGATTGATATGGATATCATGGTGTCATTAGTGTAGGTACTTCTATCTATTATGCAAAAAAAATATCGTTGGAAAGTATAGTATTTTTTTTATTTTGATCGTTATGGATATCATTGTGTTATTAGTAGATTCTCTAAGTCTAGTAGATTTACAAGATCCCGAAATGTTTACTTATTTGAGGAATTGATCTCAGTGTAAATTCACAGAGTTTATATCATGGTAGAATTTCTTGTAAATCTTTGAACCAGATTATTGGATTTTCGTGAGTTAAATATTTATAAATCAAGGCCATGAGTTGACTATGAATTTTGAATCACCATATGAGAAATGCAAGTGGGATATCATGAGAGGCCTAAATGAGTTTAGCCTAAAAGAAAAGATTCATGATGCTTGAGTAAGCTCGTGAGTAAGTTAATCTAGAATCTTTTAATCGAAGCTTGGAATAAATATCAACTTATATAATGGAATTGTCAAGGAAAACTAGAATTGGCTTAGTTCAAATTTGGATCTAGAATATGATTGCTTGATTATATGATGGTACAAATACGACAACTATCTCAGGGGTTAATCATAACATAGTGTACTTGGGAAGCAATGATAAATTTTGCTTGGATATTATATATATATATAATGTTGATGATCTGGGATCATTAAGAAATTTTGAAAAATATTGATCAGAGTTGCACAACGAAAGAATGGTGGACTGAGTTATTTTCAATTGGATAAAAATACTGACTGTGTTTTGGTAACATGTTATGATGAAAGACTATGTTGTTCAATAATGAAAGATTTTGTTAATAAGGGAAGGTGAATACTATTGATTTTCAGGTCAATCATGATATGATTAGGTTATCTCTTGGATAGACTTTGCTATTTTTGGGTATGCTAAGAAAAATTTGAGTATATTATGACCAGGATTGGTTGATTGTTGATTAAATACAGTCTATTTTGTTAAGTATCTAAATAAACCATGCATTATTTGCTCCCATCTTATGATTTATAAGTTTAAGTTAAAAGCTTTGTGGCATATTGAATCATGGTATCAATACTTTGCCTTCTCAGATATGCTCTTGTGATTTGATGCAAATCATTTTTGAGATAGATCGTTGCTATCTAATGATCATCAGTACATGTTCATTTTGTGAATTACATTTCTAGCCATTTAATGATTTGATTCTAAGGTTGGTCATTATCCTTTGAGCGATCAGCACACTACCATGATAAGTATATGAGATCTATTTCATTTCAAGTTCTATCCCAAACACAATTAATTTTAATCAATCCTGTTGTGAATCGATCCTGATCCGATCTCAAGTGAACATGCACCAAGATGATAATTTCAATCTGAGATTTTAGTCAGTCACTTATCTAGTGTTAATCTTGCGAGTTTTATGAAATTTTTGATAGTTGATCCAAAGCTATCTATCATACTGATTTTGATCAAGAAGAATGAGATCTTGGATTTTTATTACTCAATGGGCTAAGCATCTTTAAATATGAAAGTCCTAGATCTCTTAAATTTTGAGGACAAAATTTTCTTAAGAAAGAGAGAATGTGAGATACTGGGATGAAGTCGGCAGCCCCAGCCGACTTCAGCCCAACGCCCCTTTTGGAAGGAGCAGAGCAGGGGATCGCGTTGCGATCCCCCTCTGCCTTCTCCGGGCGCGACGGGAGCAGAGGCGCCGCGGACAATCTGCAGCAGCCCCGTGGCCGTTCCAACGCCCTTTTTGGATGATTCTTCCAACCAGGGTTATAGGTTTTCGAGTATGGATCGTTATAAGGCTTTTGGTAGGAGTTCATAGCATTTGCTTGATCGTGCAAGACTTCCTTGAATACCGGTATGGTGGGGCAATCTGTAGTGGTATGACCCGACATATCACAGATACCACAACACTCGTTTCTAAGCTCTATAGTCTTGACAGGCTCAACCTTCCTAAGCTCAATTTCTTCTACCTTCCTAGTGAGGGCTGCCATTTTAGCATGAAGATCATCCTCAGTTCTGAGGTTGTAAAGGCCTCCCTGTACAGAGCTAGTAGGCTTAGGCAAAGACTTGTTGTTTCTATCCCCGTTATCCCAAAGTTGGGCAGTCTCAGCAAGAAAATCCAAATACTCCCATGCCTCATCAGGTTGTTTTTCTAAGAATCTACCATTGCACATGGTCTCTACAAACTGTTTCAACTGTGGAGATAAACCTTCATAAAAGAAGCTAATGGTTCTCCAAGTTTCGAATCCGTGATGAGGGCATGAGAGAAGAAGGTCTTTAAATCTTTCCCAACATTCATAAAATGTTTCATTATCTTTTTGTTGAAAATTGCTGATATGTCTTTTCAAAAAGTTGGTCCTTTGTGTGGGGAAGAACTTCTTTAAAAATTCTCTCTGCATATCTTGCCAAGTTCTTATTGATCTAGGTCGCAAAGAGTTTAGCCATGTTTTGGCCTTATCCTTTAGAGAGAAAGGAAACAATGTCAGCTTGAGGACATCCTCGGTGACGTTTGGCACTCTAAATGTAATGCTCAATTCTTCAAAATCCTTTAAATGAAGATACGGACTCTCGAACTCTAACCCGTGGAACTTAGGCAGCAATTGAATCACCCCGGGTTTGATGTCAAAATGTCCTACATTATCAGGAAAAATTATGCATGAAGGCTGACTAGTCCTAGCCGGTTGTAGGTATTGTCTTAGAGTTATAACATGGGGTTCACGTTCTCGACCGTCGTGACTCCCCGCATCTTCATTTAGACAGCCATCTCACAAGGTGTGAGATATCGCGAAGAAATTTCAGGGGTATGTCCTAAGGGATGATCTAAAGTTGTACGACTTAATCGACCGGTGTCGTCCCTATTCCACTTTAACATGCAAAATAATTCCCTCTCTTTTTTTTCTTTTTTTAAAAAAAATAAAAAAATAAATATAAGTACCAACTAAAGATATCTTAAAACGACATCCTAAAACAAAAATCCTATTCACAATCAAACATGAAACAAAACATTACACCTCAATTTCTAATGTTTTTCTTAAATTTCTAGACAGCTCCTAACTGGTTTGAAGAGGGCACCTAAGCCTCCAATCCGGTCTAATAAACCGAGTTGACCAGATAAGCTCCCAGGTAAGTGGAGGGGTCACGATGCGATCGCAAAGGTCCCACTTAAAACCCACTTGCCTCGAACAGATGAACTGTCTCCCTTATAGGGACAAAGCTTGCCTAGACATCAACAAGCCACAGAGCGAAATTGGTGCAACTTTCGGTGGTCTTCGTCCTATTGAGCTCGAATGTCCTTAGGGCCAACGTCTAGTTGATTTTAGTTAAGCTTAGAATATTTATGCACTGGGGTGATTTTTGGGCTAAGGACGAGTGATGAAATCCCGACCTTATCTTTTTAAATGGGTTCAGCCCTTAGAATATTTTATGCTGATGCCTTATACTATATGTTGCCCAGATAGACAACCCAAGAGGGGGGGTGAATTGGGTTTTAAAATAATTATTGCGATTAAAAGGTTTGTGAATAACTAATTAATACTTTTTGCAAGTTGATTAATTAGATGCTATGTGCAGTGAATGAAAAGAAAGTAAGAGATAACAGGGCAATCACAAACACAAGGAAATTTATAGTGGTTCGGAGGTAACCCTTGCTCCTATGTCCACTCCCCAAGCCTCACTTGGAAATTCACTATAACCCCTCGGATTACAGCCGGTTGTTTTACAAGCTCACAACCTAACTTGTTGTTTTACGAGATCACAACGAACTCAGTCGGTTTTTCCAGGCTCACCGACTAGAACCACCCGATTGTTTTTCCGGGATCACAATCTAACTCTTACACCGTTGGTTTCAACCTAGGCTCACCAACAAACCTTTACACCCTTGATTCAATCCCCTGATTGAATCAAGTAAGGAACAAAATGGTATGAACAAAAACAAACAGAAAAATAAAGCTTCTAAACAAGCAGATATACAGCGATATAAATAAGAGAGAAGTTAAGAGCCCTCAAACAAATTTATGAAGATGTAAAGGAGGGCTTCTCGAACTCTGGGTCTCTTCTTGAATGTCTTGTAGACTTGAAGGCTGAAGGAGACCTCTTTAATGCTGGGAAGAGTTGGTTGGATGGAGTTTAATGCCCCTCTTCCTTCTTTTCCGTGTATGCTCTTTGAAATCAAATGGTAGCTAGAGATTTCTTGTTTTCTTTGAAAGGAAAATTACTTCTCTACCTTGCTACAGTTCTCTGTGGCTATTTAAGCCATTCCCCATGGAAACTAGCCGTTAGACACAATCTCCTAGCCGTTCTGCACATTCTGCACATCCTGACAATGTTTCCGTTGGGATCGGAGTCGACTCGCGCGATCTGGAGTCGACTCGGCTGCTGCAGGAGTCGACTCATGCTTTTCTGGAGTCGGCTCGGCAACCGTTTCGGATTTGAATTAAAGTGCTGTCTCGACTGGGTGTCGACTCGACTTAACCCGGAGTCGACTCTCCAATGTCCGGAGCTGACCTGGCACTTTTGGAGACGACTCGATGTAAGGAATCCAGGGATGCATTTTTCAAGTTTGCTAACTCGAGTCGACTCGGAAATCCTGGGAGTCGACTCGGCGCTCAGAGTCCGAACTCCCGATCTTCTGTCTTTTGACTCGTGCCGTCTTGGAGTCGACTCGAACTGTTTCGGAGTCGACTCGGCTCTCAGTATCCGAAAAACAGTCTTCTGTCTTTTTTGGGGTTGCGCTGCCTTGGAGTCGACTCGAATTGTCTTGGAGTCGACTCGCCTCTCAGAGACGAAAATACCGTCTTCTGTCTTTTGGGGTCGCGCTGTCTTGGAGTCGACTCGGACTTTGCGGGTGTCGACTCGGCTCTCAGTGTCCGAAAGTTGCTCTCTGACTTTTGCCTTGTATCACACTGTGAGTCGACTCTCGCTTCCTTTGGAGTCGACCTGCCAACCATCGGAGTCGACTCGAGTTCCTCAGGAGTCGACTCGAGTTCCTCAGGAGTCGACTCAGCTCTCAGGGTCCAAAATAACTTCTCTGTCTTTCTGTCTGTAACTCCCTGGAGTCGACTCGTACTACTCTAGAGTCGACTCGGCAGCATCAGAGTCGACTCGCGCTCTTCAGGAGTCGACTCGTTGACAGGTTTTGAGTTGGATCTTTCTGTCTGTCTGTCTGTTCTCAGTCGGAGTCGACTCGTAATGTACAGGAGTCGACTCGAGCCTGTGCCAGTGCTTCTGATACGCTTGGAGTCGACTCGTAATATCCCGGAGTTGACTCGAGTCTCAGACTTTGGCTCAAATTGAGTTCTTTACTTATCCAAAATGTATTCAACCAAATCTAGAGACACTTAACCATAAATTTACAAGAATTTCACTGAAACACTAGATTGAATTCATTAGTAAAACATTAGATATACTCAAATGCTTTGAGCTCATCAAAATCAAATAGGGTTATAATCAATCACTCCACACTATATGCAACAATCAAGAGATTTTTTTTTAATGTTTTATGACATGACATTAAATTTCATTGAATAGGTGATCAAGCAAATTATTTATTTTTTTAAAAAAATTTTACGAGTTGAAGTTTGAAATTTGAAATTTTAGGTTTTTCTCTTTTTTTCTTCAATTTTCAATTAGCAACAAGGGTTAATGAGATATAATAAAATTCTGATTCTAAAAAAAAAATTAAATGCAGAAAATTCAAAACAGAAATCAGCAAGGTTTTATATTAATCTAATGGTCTTAAAAGTCTCAGAATGTCAATCAGACCGTTCAGATTATTGAACAATGTGTCTTGCACTAGCTCACCAAATTTGAGGCAAATACGACGGCTAATTTCTATGATATCAGAGTTTGATGAAGACTGTGTAGGGAATTAAAAATAGTAGTAAAGATTTAATTATTTTTTTTTAAAAGAGAAATACTAACTACTAAGGTACTAATTAAATCTAAAATTATACTAATAACTTAGCCGTTCCCCGGCAACGGCGCCAAAAACTTGGTGCTAAAGTAAAATTGCTCTTCCAAGTGCAGGAGATTCGCACAAGTAATATAACTCGGGAGTCCGAGGTCGATTCCTCAGGGAACGATCTAAAGATTATTAGCGTAATTTTTAGATGTAATTTTCAGTTGATTTTCAAAAGTTAAAAGCAGAGGATTAATAGATAATTAAACAAAGTTCAAAAATATAGAGAAGGCTGGGGATCCAGAATCCTCCTTGACAATATTACTTTCAATAAATAAACTCGGCGATTCTTGATTAAAGATTAATATGATAGAGTAGTTCTAATCATGGAGTATACAATCTGAAAACATGAATTCAATATCTAAGTATTTATCGTGCCGGTTACGTCTACGAGAAATCAAACATCGAAACAATCTATGCATCAATATATATAAACCATAAAAGATCTATCTAATAAATAAATATTCAAGAATTCAAAATATACCAATGGATATAAAATAATTAGAATAAAAGTTTAGAGTATACTTGATGAAAGCAACATGACAAGGATTCATCCATCACCCTTTGCCAACGGAATTAGCAAACCATTACAAACATCAACATCCCTCCCTTTCTCACTCTCTATTTTTTTTCTTCTTTTTATTTTCGGAAACAGGGCATCCCCTGTTTCCTTTCTTTTTTTTTTCATTTGAAACCAAGAGGCCGGCAGCTCTCTTCTCCCTTTCTTCGATGGCCCCCCTGTTTTTCCCCAATCCCCCCCCCCTCTCCCTAGCTCCCAGCCGATGGAGAGCTATATAGATAGCATCCCCCACTGCGCACGTGGTGGAGATGGGCGGACCGGAATGAATTTCAGACGTGGATCGTGGGATGTTGATGAAGGAGGACTGAATGCGGGGGATGCTTCACAGGATCGGCGGGCGGAAGAAGAGGACTGGACGCTAATCTCGGCCGGGAGGAAGGCTGATCGTGAACCCTGGAGCATCGTGGACGGTTGGGATGGCTGAGATGCGGATCCGGAAGCAAGGGAGCCGATCGCGGTTGAGGACGACGCGCGGATGCTGCTGGGAGGCACACGGACGCAGGCGGATGAGGTGGGCGGATGGCTGGGCGTTGATCACGGACGGCTTGGGACGTTTCACGGCTACCCGGGACGGATCGCGATCGCGGTAGCTGGAGCTGGAGCGTGTGAGGCGCAGGGTGAGCGGACGGGGTGCTGGGAAGCTTCACGGGCACTGGGATACGGAGTCGCAAGCGGAAGGAGGAAGCTGGGAAGTGCCTTAAACGGGCGGAAGATGAGGGCCTTGATCACGGGATCTGGATGAGGGGTTGCGGGAGATCAAATCACAGATCCGTTGCGGGCTTTTGGATCCTCCCGGATGATGAAATTAGACCCTTAGTGGATCCATCTTGTGCTGCCTCCGGATGGCTGCCATGTGTCCCTCGGGTGCAAGTGTGCTTGACAAAGTTCCATTATATTCCAGTGTAATCAGGCTTGAAGTCAACCAAATGCACATTTAAACTCTGATTTACGATAATCTGTGCCAAATAAAATATAAAATTAATGCAGCCCTTTTATCATTATTTGTTAGCAATAAAATTAATTTAAGCAACGTGTATAACGCACTTTTGTGCTCTCATCACGGCTTCCACTGAACCCTCATCAAATACCATGTGAATTAGATTGCGGAGACCATCTACCCGCACAAGATGAAGATCTGATATTCTAAATCATGATTTTAAAATGATTTAATAAGAATTTAATCCTAATCTATCTATAAATGGTTTTAAAATACGTTCATGCGATGAACGGGATATGCACATGTCTTTCCGCTGCACATCTGAAAATTTTTTGAATTTTCAGCGGCATGTGACAGATCTTAACACATAGTCCATAGGTTCTAGAATGTTGCTTTGCATCTATTCGGTCTATTCGGTCGTCGGATCCCATTACTAGATGGTTACTTCGATTGGTGCAGGAAGTGTTCTTGTACTACCGGCTTAGGTTCGAACCCGTGAGGTCACACGCTTAGAAGTTTCTGAATTGATCAAATGGCTGATTGACGATTGAGAATCGTCTAGAGGTAAAATAGTCAATGTGATTGACTGATTGCCCTAAGCAATTGTTGCTTGGAAAAGTTAATTGGTGATTGGATCACTGATTAGACTCAATTTGATTGAGTAATTAAGATTGTGCTTGACCAAATTCAAATATGATTTGAAATTGGTAAAACCGTAATTGACACCAAAATTGGTTTGATGAAAATGTCTAATTTACCCCCAACCAAATCAGATTTGGCTTGAGTCAAATTGGATTAAAATCAAGTATGATCCTAGTATGACTAGGACTTCTTTGCCTATGTGGGACCCACATACTGTATGCAGGACCCACGTCCTGCCTATGTGGAACCCACATAATGTATGCGGGACCCACGTCCTGCCTAGGTGGGACCCACATACTGTATGTGGGACCCACGTCCTGCCTAGGTGAGACCCACATACTGTATGCCGGACCCACATCCCGAACGCCCTCCGGCCCACGTCACCCCTTTGCATGCGTGACACGTGGCGGAGCAAAATACCTCTTTTGCTTGCATGTGTGATATGTGGCGGGCCTGGACACTTCACACTCCTCCTGATGTCATCCATGACCTCATCTGCCTTATGAGGTCATCCATGATATCACCCTCAAGGCCACCTCACCCCTTTGCATGCGTGACACGTGGCAGAGCAGGATACCTCTTTTTCTTACATGTGTGACATGTGTCCTGGCAGGACACCTCATAGGGACACCTCACCCTCTTCTTGGCCTATAAATAGGCCACCCCTCTTCCTTCTTCTCCACACATCAAGAGCACCAGAGAAAGAGAGTGAGAGGAGGGAGTAGCTCTGAAGGTGAAAGCCCAAGAAGGAGTTCTTGAGCTATAAAAGGAGAAGACTCCTCTTCCTTGGCGGCATCTCTTCGGAGGTGGAATCCCACAGAAACAAAAAAGGGAGAGAAGGGTTTGGATATTTTGGGAATAACTTCCCACATATAAAAAAATAATAAGAAGAAAAGAGGGAGGAAGAAGGAAGCCGATCGTGATCCAAATGGGAGCCCGCTGCTGTGCTGCTATAGCTGTTCAACTCCTCATGGAAGGCTGATCTCCTCTCCAGGGCTGGATGCAGCCCTAACAAAGAGATACGGGTTTTTAATTTTTTTATTTCTATTCTTGGGGTTGTATGAACTTATTGTTTTTAATGGATATCTTCTTTTAACTCATATTTAATTTCTGTGATTTTAAGTATGACGTTTATACAACTGTTCTTCATGATCACTAAGTAAATATAAGATAGTCCATGTTTAGGGAAGATGCAATGTCCTGCCACATTAATTTAGGGTAGACATTTCATGCCAACTGAAGATGGATTATTTTCAAATTACTTTTGTGAATTTCTATTTAAATGCTTATTAGGCTTGTAGCCAATTTGCATGTTAATCCAAGAATAAATTAAAATACAATTAATCCTTGTTCCGATGTTAGTGGTGAATTCCTTGCCCTAGGTTCCCTCAAACTGATATCATTTTAATTACATTTTTTTATTAAAATTTCTTAGTTAAGTTTTCTTCACAAACTCTTCCTTTTAAATATTTTTATTTTTAAGAAAAATAACTGTACCCCAATCTCTGTGGATCGATACCCGTAATCACTATCCTACTAGATACGTGCTATTGCGTGGTCTTTAAAGTTGACTATCAATTTTTGGCGCCGTTGCCGGGGATTGCCAGCATAGTTGTTTTTCTTTTCCTAAAAAAAAAATTCAAAAATATATATATCTAAAATAAAATAAAAATATTTTCTATTTTTGTTATTTTTTTATCTCCTTTCTCTCTCTTACTAATTTTTGATTTTTTTATTAAGAATCGAAGAAGACATCTGGGACGACCAAAAAGAAAATTGCTGGAAAAGGAATGCTGTAGAGGTTTGCCTTAAAAAAAATAAAAAAATTGCTGGAGAAATTCCCTTTGGTAACCTCTAAACCCTTCTTATTTAAAATTGATTCCCAATTAGCTTGAAATTTTGTGGTGATTGTTTGATTTTAATTTCAGCAAAAGTGTGAATGTATGCTTGATACACATACACCAATTAATCCGCACATAGTAAGGGCAATCACCCCAACAAAATAAGAACTGGATTTCATCACCAGATTTTTGCCCAAATTAGGTGAATCAATTCTCACATAGCCATCACATTAATTAAAATCAATTAGACGTTAGCCCCTAGGGACACTCGAGCTCAATAGGACGAAGATCACCGAAAGTTGCACCAATTTCGCTCTGTGGCTCAGTTGATGTCTAGGCAAGCTTTGTCCCAAGGAAGATAGTTCACCTGTTCGAGGCAAGTGGTTTTTAAGTGCGACCTTTGCAACACATCGTGACCCCCCACTTACCTGGGAGCTTACCTGGTCAACTCAGTCATTAGATCGGATTGGAGGCTTAGGTGCCCTCTTCAAACCAGTTAGGAGCTGTCTAGTGATTTTAGGGCAAACATAAGGAGTTGATGTGTTTTTCTTTTAATGCTTACTTGACTGCACTTGACTCATTAGAAGAGTTTTAGTGTATGTTAGGATGTCGTTTCAGATCTTCTGAATTAGTACATTTTGATTCTGAAATAGAGCGTTCTATTAGGGCCCTTCGAGCCGAAATCCGCACCTATAGAACCATAGGATCTGCTCCACCTGTCGAGATGGCTGAAGAACAACCCAAGCTGTTAAAGGAGTACTTTACTCCTTCCATTTATACCTCTCCATCTTGTATTCGACTACCTGATACCACTGCTGCTGTACAGTTTGAAATTAAGTCTAGTGTCATCCAAATGCTTCCCTCTTTTTATGGACTTAACAATGAAGACCCATATAAATATTTAGATGAGTTCCTTGAGATCTGTACCACTGTCAAAATTCAAAACTTCACTGACGATGCTCTGAAACTTAGGTTGTTCCCATTCTCCCTTAAGGATAAAGCTAAGCAATAGCTCCATTCATTAGAAGCCAATTCCATTCTTTCATGGGCCCAAATGCAACATGAATTTCTAAAAAAATATTTTTCCATAGAAAGAACGAACCAATTTAGGCGAGCGATCACGAGCTTCTCCCAATCTGACGGGAAAGAATTTCATGAAACCTGTGAGAAATTTAGAGATTTACTTCGAAAATGCCCCCATCATCAAATACCCAAGTGGCAATTAGTACAATGCTTTTATGACGGATTGACTGAACGAAACCGTCAGATGATCGATGCCACATGCGGGGGAACTTTCATGCTTAAAAGTGACCATGAGGCATGGCAATTGTTTGAAAACCTTAATGAAAATTCCCTCCACCATGCCTCCTCCGCTCGTCAAGCACCCCCCGAGTTCTCAAAGAAAAGGAACCATATATAAAGTTAGCCAGTCCATAGGTCTATCTAACAAAGTAGATGCACTATCCCGCAAGTTGGACCAGCTAATGTCTAGAGAATAGCTTCCAAACCTTCCCCAAGCACAAGTTTGTGCTCTTTGTTCTAGCCCATCTCACCCTATTCATGAATGCCCTTCGGCAGCTCAATTTTCTAAATTTGTGCAAGAACAAGTAAATGCTGCCCAAACAATCTCGACCCGGTAATGATCCATATTCTACCACTTACAACCCGGGATGGCGCAACCATCCGAATTTCTCTTGCAAGCAGCAGACTCTCAATACTTCCCAACCTTATTCCCAAAACTTTCAACCATTACAGAATGTTCATCCGAACCATCCTCCTACTCACTATTCATAATTTTAAATTGTCTCTCCTCCAGCACCCCAAAGAGATATGGCTTTTGAGCAAAAAGTTTTGACTGCCCTTTAAGGACTCGAAGCCAATACACAACTGTTGCACTCCCACACCCAGTCCATTGCCAAATTAGAAATCCAGCTAGGGTAGCTAGCGAGTGCACTAAATAAAAAAGAGGAAGGCAAGCTTCCAAGCCAACCAGTGAGTAACCCGAGAGGGCAGTATATGTCTCAAGAGACTCACCCGAATGATGTTCACCATGAACAAGCTAATGCCATGACTACCTTAAGAAGCGGACACGTAGTGGGGTTGGAGAAAAAGAACATAAGAAAAATGAAGACAGGAGTGTGACTGTGCCTAAAGAGAACCCATCTAGTCCAGTATCGACTACACCTCTTACACCAAAGGCCCCTTTTCCTCAATGTCTGAAAGCACCTTCTCCCTTTGGCATGAAAGGAACTTCATTGGAAGAAATAATGGAGGTCTTCAAACAAGTCAAAATCAACCTTCCTCTTCTTGATGCCATAAAACAAGTTCCATCGTATGCCAAATTTCTCAAAGATCTTTGTACCCAGAAACGAAAATCTAGGACACATGTGCCTAAAAAGGTCTTCCTAACTAAACAAGTGAGCTCCATCCTCCAGCACAAAACCCCTCCTAAGTTCAAGGATCCTGGTGCACCTACCATCTCTTGTGTGGTAGGAGATAATTCTATTGATCGAGCACTATTAGATTTAGGGGCAAGTGTTAACCTCCTTCCTTATTCAGTCTACGAGAAGTTCGGATTAGGTGAATTAAAGCCTACTTCGGTGTCCCTGCAATTGGCTGATCGATCTGTTAAAATACCACGAGGAACAATTGAAGATGTCCTAGTCAAGGTAGATAAATTTTATTTTCCAGTTGATTTCATCGTCCTTGATATGGAACCTGTGCCGAACCTTAAGAAACAGATCCCTATGATTCTTGGTCATCCCTTCTTAGCTACAGCCAATGCATGTATTAATTGTAGAACTGGGGTGATGGATATATCTTTTGGGAACATAAAAGTTAAACTAAATATATTCCATGCCTCTGATCAACCTGCAAGGGAAGATGAGTGCTTCCTAGTAGACAAAATGGACGATCTTGTAGAAGAAGCCCTTTCCTACATTCTGGCAGATGACCCTTTGGAAGCATGATTAGCCCATTTTGACATTGATAATTTTGATTTAAATAAGGCCATAGAAGAAGTCAATGTCCTACTTGACAATCCGTCTCCCACAAATTCTCATCCTTGGCGTATCCGATATGAACCTCTTCCTACCCTTTCTAGTACGCCACAGTGCCCCTCCATCGAGTCCCCTCCCAAACTTGAGTTAAAGCTACTTCCGGTAACCCTTAAGTATGCTTTTCTAGGATCCGAAGATACCCTACCTGTAATCATCGCGGCTGACCTGTCTGATAAACAGGAGAGTCAACTTTTGAGCGTGCTCGGAGAACACAAACATGCAATTGGATGGTCTGTAACTGATCTGAAGGGGATTGACCCATCTATTTGCATGCATCGAATTCACCTAGAAGAAGATGCAAAACCGACCCATGAAATGCAAAGGAGACTCAATCCTAACATGAAAGAGGTGGTCAAGAAAGAAGTAGTAAAATTGCTAGACGCCGGAATCATTTACCCTATCTCTGATAGCAACTGGGTGAGTCCAACTCAAGTAGTACCAAAGAAGTCGGACATTACTGTGGTTGAAAATGCAGAAGGAGAGTTGATGCCCACACGCACGACCACTAGCTGGCGTGTTTGCATTGACGATAGAAAGCTTAACTCCATGACTAGGAAGGACCATTTTCCTTTGCCCTTTATTGACCAAATATTGGAAAGATTAGCCGGTCAGGGCTTCTACTGTTTCTTAGATGGTTATTCTGGATATAACCAAGTGGCCGTGTATCCTGATGATCAAGAGAAAACCACTTTCACATGTCCATTTGGGACATTTGCGTATAGAAGAATGCCATTTGGACTCTATAATGCATCCGCGACATTTCAACGATGCATGATGGCGATTTTTTTGACATGGTAGAAAAATTTCTGGAAGTACTCATGGATGATTTTTCAGTTTTTGGCCCCTCATTTGATGATTGTCTCGGTAATTTAGCCCTGGTTCTGAAAAGAGGTAAGAAGACCAATCTAGTACTGAGTTGGGAAAAGAGCCATTTCATGGTTCAAGAGGGTATAGGCTTGGGACACATTGTGTCCAAAAGGGGTATTAAGATAGATAATGAAAGTGAATCCTAGATTCTTCGGTATTAAGCATGCTGAATTTTTTTTTAAAAAAAAACCATGGCTGAATCTGATCGGGTTGCTTACGTACCCCTTCATAAGGAGGATCAAGCCATACGTAGTTCTTTTTAAGTTTTAAAACGCAGCGGAAAAACCGAATCAAACAATTTAATTCATGCATGCTTACAAGATCAAATCTAGAAATCAGCACCTTAAGAATACATAGGATTATGCCGGAATCGTTTAAATAATTATGCTAAAACTTTCATGCATGATTAACTATCAGATCTGAAACTTAAGAACTCTATTCCGATTAATATCCGAATATCCATCGAATGGGTTCTGGAGATAACTCTGTGAGGAGCCCCAAAGGAGGGTAAAACCTCGAAAAATCAGACCTAGACCCTGACTCCAAAATAAAATATTGATGTGGGATTAATACCTTTTATGATGGAAGAAACTTATGGATCTGATCCTTGACTTCACAGCCACGCACATGAATGGCCTCTACGAGAAGTACACGCGAAGCCCTAGGTAGATCGTCTTCCGCGGGAGTGCTAGCTCGCGCAGGAACGTTGCAATGGCTGAAGCTTTCTCCTTCTAAACACTCAACCTTTGATTGTTCTTCAAGGAGATGGAGGATGGACGTGAGGAAGAAGGAGAAGAAGGGATGGAGGCCCTCAGAAAAATTTTTCAGAATTTTTTGAAACCTCTAAATATGGTATATCTTGAACCCAAGGCATGGGGGTCTTTTATAGCCAAAAGAAACCCCCACGTATCACACCTAATTTAGCCAACTAATTTGGCTGATAAAATTTCCAAAAAATTTTGGTGGTTTGGCAGCTAAGAGGAGATAAACATATCCAAATTTCGTGCATTTTAGATCCCTAAAAGATAGGAATTCATGCGTCCAAAGTTCAGCCGCAGACCACCCTATTTCATGCACCATGCAATCCCTACAAATTAGGAAATTCATCTAAATCTTTCTAGAAAGATTTAAGGCGCCATTTTTATAGGAATTATAGCCCCATGCCTCCTCTCTTCTCACGGCAATTTTTGGCCAAAAATAAAGAGGATAGGCATAGAAAATATTGGGAATAAATTAAGGTGTCATTCTTCTCCAAGAAGATAAGGATGGGTTCCTAAAATTTAGGGATTCTTCTCCTTATCCAATTCTGATTATTTGGACTCATAATCCTCATCAAATAAGGTCTTCGAATTGATTTGGATCAAGCCCAACCCAATTGGGTCAAGTCCCATCAATTGGGTCAAGCTCAATCTACTTGGGTTGAACCCAATCCAATTAGGTCAAACCCTGATGCAGCCCAAATTAAATCCTATTCAATTTTGCTCAACCTAAGCCCAATTTACTCAATCAAATTGAGTTCATTAGCAATCTAATTGCTAATTAGTCCTCCAATAATTTAATAATTATTTTAATGCAACTTTTGCTTTGGATAATTTGTCAATCGAATTGACCAAATTACCCCTGAATGATTCTTAATCATCAATCAGCCATTTGATCAACCTAGAAACTTCTATGCGTGTGACCTCATAGGTTCGAACCTAAGCCGGTAGTATAGGAACGTCTTCCTATACTAATCAATGTGACCATCTAGCAATGGTACCCGACGTCCGGATAGGCCGAATATATGCGAAACAAATATTCTAAAACCCTGGACTATGGTTACTGTATAATTCAATCCCTTTGACTTCTAATGCCAGGATGACTTAGAGCTCACTGTCAACCCTATAATTAGTACATCCATTATGTGATTAACTTTAGATATCCCGTGACTCCTCACTGAGATTACCCTGGTCAAGGTTTTGCTAAATTAATCACAAGACATTATCTCCTATTTTCAGGAGGGGTCAATTCCATCTTAACTCACAACTGACTACGCAAGTACTTGACTGCACCTAGTGACCTTCCGTCACTGAATTAGAAATTCAGGTAGTCCGGTACCAAAGTACAGTGAGTTGCTTGCTAGTCACAGGTTGCGATCTCAGGTCAGAGGGCCAAACTTATACCCATATCCACTCGAAACATCTCTCGACAGTAGAGCATTCCGGAATTGGTCACGTTCAGTGAAATGTACTCCTACACTTCACCTGTATGGCATACCATTGTCTCCACACTCCTTGGTTAAGGGGACAACCAACGTATATGTCACACAACGACCTAATCTCGATAATGTTGTCGTCCTAGTAACAACATATCATTTGGTCGCAAACAAGTTTAAGGACTCAAAGATAAATCCTCCTTCATCATAATATAAGTCCTAAGGACTTCATCATATAAGAGTTCATTTGAAGATGAAATGATGAATAATGCCAAATAATACTTTATTAATTTGTCAATTCATTTACAAAATTCAATCATCAATATGCTGACGATTGACATTTAGGATATAATTCCCAACAACTCCCACTTAGCCTAAAGCCAATCGGCATAGTATCTAATACCCATCTTCGACTTGTGTTCGTTGAACTCTTTGATGCCGAGGACTTTGGTAAATGGGTCAGCCAGATTTTCTTTTGTGTCAATCTTCTGAAGATCAATATCACCTCGTTCTATTATCTCTCGAACTAGGTGATAGCATCGCAGAATATGCTTGGTCCGCTGATGTGCTTTAGGTTCCTTTGCCTGAGCTATGGCTCCAGTGTTATCACAAAATATAAAAACTGGACCATCAATGGAAGGTGCCACTCCCAGCTTGGTGATGAACTTGCGCAACCATACGGCTTCCTTGGCTGCATCAGATGCTGCGATGTATTCTGCTTCACATGTAGAATCTGCCACTGTATGCTGCTTGGAACTCTTCCAACAGATGGCCCCATCCTTAAGAGTGAAGATATATCCCGACAAGCTCTTGCTATCATCTTGATCTGACTGCAAACTTGAATCGGTATATCCCTCAAGTTTTAAGTCAGAATCACCGTAGACAAGCCACTGATCTTTAGTATTTCTCAAATACTTAAGGATGGTTTTTACAACCTTTCAGTGGTTGCTACCTGGATCAGACTGGTATCTACTCACTACTCCTAGTGAGTATGCCACGTCTGGTCTAGTACATGTCATGGCATACATTATAAATCCCACTGCCGAAGCATATGGAATTCTATCCATACTCTCTCTTTCTTGAGAGGTTGTCGGACAATCCCTTTTAGAGAGGTTAATTCCATGGCCCATTGGAATATAGCCTTTCTTGGAATTAATCATACTGAACCTTTTCAGTATAGTATCAATGTATATGGATTGGGATAATCCAAGCAATCTTCTAGATCTATCTCTATAGATCTTCATCCCTAGGATGTAAGATGCTTCTCCCAAATCCTTCATGGCAAATTGAGATGATAGCCAAACCTTTATTCCTTGTAATGCAAGAATGTCATTCCCGATTAAAAGAATGTCATCCACATACAAAATAAGAAATATAATAACTGAACCATTTGCCCATTTATAAATGCAAGGTTCCTCTTCATTCTTAATGAAGCCATATGTTTTGATTACCTTATCAAAACGTATATTCCAACTCCGTGAAGCTTGCTTTAATCCATAAATGGACCTTTGTAGCTTGCACACCTTAGACTCATCTGTAGATGTAAAACCTTCAGGTTGTATCATATATACCTCCTCTTCTAAATCTCCATTTAGAAATGCGGTCTTTACATCCATTTGCCAGATTTCATAGTCTAAATGTGCTGCTATCGCAAGCACAATCCGAATGGACTTGAGCATTGCCACAGGAGAAAATGTCTCGTCATAGTCAATACCATAACGTTGACGATATCCCTTGGCAACCAGACGGGCTTTATAGGTCTCTACCTTTTCGTCTGCAACTCGTTTCTTTTTGAATATCCACTTACACCCTATGGGTTTAATCCCTTCGGGTAGGTCAACTAATGTCCATACATCATTGACCTTCATGGATTCCATTTCGGATTGCATGGCTCCAAGCTATTTATCAGAGTCATACCTCTGCATTGCATCCATATATGTGATCGGATCCTCATCGTTTTCATCAAGTTCGATAGGATCCCCGTCTCGGATCAAGAAACCGTAGTATCTGTCCGGCTGACGTGGTACTCTACCCGATCGCCTTAATGGTGCATCTAATATGGATTCTGGATCTGATCTAATCAAATCCGACTCAACTAGTTCAGTAGATGGTGTCGGATCTTCTACATGTTGAACTTTCCTAAGCTCAACATTAGAGCTTTTAGTTCCTTCACTAAGGAATTCTTTCTCTAAGAAAACAGCTCTATTGCTTACGAACAACTTTTGTTCTTCAGCAAAGTAGAAGTAATATCCTTTAGTTTCTTTAGGATAACCAACAAAGAAACATCTATCAGACTTGGGTTCAAGTTTGTCTGTCTTCAAACGTTTGACGTATGCTGGACACCCTCAAACCCTAAGGTGAGAGAGCATCGTCTTACATCCAGTCCACATCTCATGTGGTGTTTTATTTACAGACTTACTTGGAACCTTATTTAGAATGTAGCAGGCTGACTCAAGAGCATATCCCCAAAAGGATATGGGCCCATCATGGATCGAACCATGTCTAACAGAGTTCGATTTCTCCTTTCTGATACACCGTTATACTATGGTGTACCAGGAGGAGTCCATTGAGAGAGAATCCCATTTTCTCCTAGATATGTCAAAAACTCACTGGTGAGGTATTCACCTCCTCGATCTGATCGAAGAGTTTTAATACTCTTTCTAGTTTGTTTTTCTACTTCATTACGATATAATTTGAACATTTCAAATGATTCAGATTTATGTCTCATTAAATAGACATAACCATACCTAGAAAGGTCGTCTGTAAACGTAATGAAATTGAATACCCACCTCTAGCATTTGTGCTCATCGGCCCACATACATCAGAATGTATAAGGGTCAATAAGTCACTGGCTCGTTCACCTTTTCCGGTAAAAGGTGATTTGGTCATTTTACCAAGAAGGCATGATTCACAGGTTGTCAATGATTCACAATCATTAACATCGAGGATTCCCTCTTTACTTAACCTGTTCATCCTGTTCTTGTTAATATGTCCTAGCCTATGATGCCAAAGGTAGACATCCGTGACATTATCTATTCTAGGGCACTTATTGGACTTGTACATTACATGAACAGGCTGTGACAAAATGTAAATGCCATTACTCAGAGTTTCATTCATTACAGCAGCACCATTCTAAATGATATTGCAATAATCCTTTTTTATTGATATTTCATAACTATTTTTGGCCAAAAGGCCTACAGAAATGACATTCAATAAAAAACTTGGACAATAGTGACAATCACTAAGGACATTTACATGAGAGCTGAATTCAAATTTAAGAATTCCTAAAGCTAGAACTGGAACTGATCTTCCATCTCCAACATTCAGGAACCTTTCTCCTTCTTCAAACCTCTCACTGACTTGTAGCCCCTGCAACGAATTGCAAATATTAAAAGGACTACCGGTATCCAATACCCAGGTCGAATTATCACAAATAGAAAAATTGCAAGGTGTTATCATATAAGTACCTTGATTGGCAACTGATTGCCCACTTTTTTTAGGCCGGTTCGGATCGAGGGATGTAATGTAAAGAGGACAGTTCCTCTTCCAATGTCCTTGCTTCTTGCAGAAGAAGCACTCCGCCTTGCTCTGATCAGCCTTTTTATTCTTTTTCTAACTAGGCTGAGCATGGTGCACTTGTTTCTTTTGGATTTTATTTTTTTTTTTCCTTTCTTAAAGGGGCGACCATTGGATGAACCTCCCACAAAGTCCACCGTCTTCTTAAGAAGTTGGTGATCATTCTCAAACGTCTGTAGTAACTCCAACAATTGGTGATAATTCACTACAGGTTTCGTCATACGAAAATGAGTGAGAAAAGGACGGTATGATCCAGGCAATGAGTTTAGTATGGCATCCTTCCCCAATTGATCATGAAGGGGAAAGCCAAGAGAGCTTAGACGCTCGATCAACTCAATCATGTACAGTACATGATCAGTTACCGAGGTCCCATCTTTCATTCGAGCGCTGAAGATGGCACAACTAGTTTTGTGCCTCTCAACGTCGTCAGGAACACCGAATGATTCATTCAACACTTGAATGATATCTTCTGGCTGCGTATTCTCAAAACGCCTACTAAACTCATCGCTCATTGCTGCCAATATGATGCATCGAACAGTGATCCAGTCACTAAGCCACTTCTGATAAGTGTCTCTAACCGATCTTGATGCATTAGCAGCGGGCTGCTCAGGTGCTGGATCCGTTATCACATAAAGGATTATTTCCTGCTCTAGCACTATTTTTAGTTTTCTATGCCAATTATTAAAATTTGGACCAGTCAACTTGTCATTGTCCAACAATGAGCGAAGTGACAAATTAATGGTCATTTCTGCATAAAAAGAAAAATTGGCTATTAGTATATGAATTGACTAAACTCAATAGACTTGGACTTTAGTCTAAAAGTACTCTCACTATTTTATACAAATTGGTAGCCTCTACCTTCAATTCGAAAAATTACTCTTAATTTTTTAGTGAGCACTAGAACCCAATAGATCGCATATAGGCCCGAGTGTGGCTCGGCTAACCCATATGCACCTATTGGTAGGTTCTTAACCAATTGCTTCACCAAGCAACTTCTAGTGATGATTTTGCCCTAGGTTCTTCGGCAGGCGTGTGGCGCCTCCACCAAATACCCTAGTCAGGTCCAACCATTAAATGATAGGGTTAAGTCTAATCAACTAATAGACGACCAAGTCCGAGTGTGGCTCGGCTCACCTGACCGCCTATTGAAGGTACACTTAACTCATCATATATTGAATGACAATTCCAATGCTTGATAAGTACCAGGCGTATCGCGCCTCCAATAATTATCAAAACATTGGACCCATTATCACCCAACTTAATGGGAGGCTATGACCTAGTTATCCCCATAACCATTTCATTTTAAGGACCTAATAATTTTAGAGGATTTCATAATTAGGATAGATGAGAAGATCCGGTTAGTCTAATTTCTCCCACTGACTTCACCAAATTAGATTAGACTCAAACCGGTTAAGGAGGCACCTAAATCAGTCAAACTGATTTTCCTTATAGGCATGGGCGAACTCGAATCATTAAGTGATCCAACCAAAATGTGATTGACCATGTCGGCTAGGTAAGTGAGATCGGTGGAAGGGATATACCATTAACTCGACAAAGACGAATCAGTGCAAGTAGCTCCCAATTAAAAACCACCGGTCAAAACTGTCAAACTTACCTTAGACACCGACTGGTTAATCAATTTTGATTTGATTACTCAAATGACTCGGGCTACACCTCTGAGCCTAAATCAAGTTCCATCTTGGTCTAATCAAAGACATGGACTTGATCCATCTACAACTATTGTAAATTGACCTAGAATTTTCTTGACCTAATCTAGTTACTACTTAATTAGATTTGATCAATTAATTCTATTTGTCCATGTATGATTCTAACCTTAGGTCTAGCCCAATCCTAGGAACATGATTCAAGCTAACCCATATGCCCAAAGAATTATGCAATGTCAATTAATTGAGTTACAATTCTATTTCATAACACTTAATTCTCAATTAAGTTTAGACTTATGAAAGTTTTGATCATTGCATATTTCTTTTTAATTACATATTAATTACAATCTTTCAATTCTTAAAACATATTTTCATATCTGAGTTTTTGTAATTAATCACATGTAATCAGATTTAATTCATGTTTAAGTCATTATATTTAATGTTCATGCATCACATATACATAACAACATGAATTAATACAAACAACATACATCTTATGTATTTGTTTTTTTTTACTTTTATTTTCAGATCTGATTTGTTCATTAAAATCAAAGATCATATGAATCATAAACTTTATATAGATCTAATCTAAACAATATTATAATTTCAGATTTATTCATGTTACTAATCCTAACACAAACATGCATCATATGCATCTAAAATTTCAGATCTAGTTAATCATGCATAATCAGCAACCAAATCAATCACAAAAAATACTTTAAATCTAATCTAAGCATGCTCATGATTTCAGATTTAATTGAAAAAATTAAAACATAAAAGTTTAAACATAAACCTGGCTCTGATACCACTAAAAGTGAATCCTAGGTTCTTCGGTATTAAGCATACTGAATTTTTTTTTTTTTAAAACCATGGCTGAACCTGATCGGGTTGCCTACGTACCCCTTCATAACAGGGATCAAGCCATACGTAGTTCTTTTTAAGTTTTAAAACGCAGCGGAAAAACCGAATCAAACAATTTAATTCATGCATGCTTACAAGATCAAATCTAGAAATCAGCACCTTAAGAATACATAGGATTATGCCGGAATCGTTTAAACAATTATGCTAAAACTTTCATGCATGATTAACTATCAGATCTGAAACTTAATAACTCTATTCCGATTAATCTCCGAATATCCATCGAATGGATTTTGGAGATAACTCTGTGAGGAGCCCCAAAGGAGGGTAAAACCTCGGGGAATCAGACCTAGACCCTGACTCCAAAATAAAATATTGATGTGGGATTAATACCTTTTATGATGGAAGAAACTTATGGATCTGATCCTTGACTTCGCAGCCACGCACACGAATGGCCTCTACGAGAAGTACACGCGAAGCCCTAGGTAGATCGTCTTCCGCGGGAGTGCTAGCTCGCGCAGGAACGCTGCAATCGCTGAAGCTTTCTCCTTCTAAATACTCAACCTTTGATTGTTCTTCAAGGAGATGGAGGATGGACGTGAGGAAGAAGGAGAAGAAGGGATGGAGGCCCTCAGGAAAATTTTTCAGAATTTTTTGAAACCTCTAAATATGGTATATCTTGAACCCAAGGCATGGGGGTCTTTTATAGCCAAAAGATCTCCCCACGTATCACACCTAATTTAGCCAACTAATTTGGCTGATAAAATCCCCAAAAAATTCTGGTGGTTTGGCAACTAAGAGGAGATAAACATATCCAAATTTCGTGTATTTTGGATCCCTAAAAGATAGGAATTCATGCGTCCAAAGTTCAGCCACAGACCATCCTATTTCATGCACCATGCAATCCCTACAAATTAGGAAATTCATCTAAATCTTTCTAGAAAGATTTAAGGTGCCATTTTTATAGAAATTATAGCCCCACGCCTCCTCTCTTCTCATGCCAATTTTTGGCCAAAAATAAAGAGGATAGGCATAGAAAATATTGGGAATAAATTAAGGTGTCATTCTTCTCCAAGAAGATAAGGATGGGTTCCTAAAATTTAGGGATTTTTCTCCTTATCCAAGTCTGATTATTTGTGTTAGATGTATGCCCTAGAAGCCAATTTGGCTGACACATTGTTGATTCTAGGGACATAATTTTGTACTTGACTATTTATTATTGAATAAATAAAAGGCATCTTTTCATTCATATTGTTTGTGTGTCTATGAATCGTCCAAGAAATTAATAAGATGATGATACATATTCTCAAGAGTTGAGAATTTGAGCCATGTATCATTGGTGATTAATTTCTAAATGCTCCTGATCAATGGATCATCACGAGGACGGTGATCGATCCGATCAGTGCACAGATCACTTTCCTTCTGGATGGACGAGACTTGAGTCCACAGTGTAGGGACACTGAAGTGATAGTGCAGGTGCTTGTTAGAGAACAAGGGTACTGAGCATGACCAAGACAAGAAGTCACTTGGATGTCTATCCACTCGTCAGTGACTTGCTTGATGTTGCAGTAGTGTGACTGGTCCTTTGACCTGCGGTGCTTCGGCTACTCACAGTGAGGTTATTGTAGTTTGACTGCACACATACATGGTCTCTAGCCATATGGGTCCATGCAGTGTAGATTGGCTGCAGTAGGTTCACTGTAGGAGTAGGGTATGCACCTATAAGGAATCTATCGACCTTGATAGAAGAGGAGTGATCCTATGTGATTTGTTAGACTGAGTTCTAAGACCTTGGCCAGGGTAGTAATATAAAGTGGAAAAAGAGTTTTCCACTATCGAACTCAAGTCGAATAAATCTTAACATATGACAGACGATGGAGTTTGACGAGTTGTCCATGACCTCCGTCCTGTAGGGATCCACGATAGTAGGACTGTATCACACGTTAACTGCACCTAGAGGTTCATCTTTCTATTCTACTGGGTAGCCACTACATGCTGCTAGGTGTCACTGGTGGATGGTGGGACTCATAGGGATTATCTTGATGATCGATAAACCCTAATGAGTTGAGTTGGAATCGTTCCAACCCATTGAAAGGAGTTTTCAATGATATTGAGATAGAGATCACAATATATCTCACTACCAGTCAGAGTAGAACCTATGGGGTCACACACACTAGAAGTATTGACCGATCCGATGGTTGAAATCGTGATTAGGAATCACAAGTAATCAATTTGATTGATAAGAAGTTGAAGAAGGAAAGGGAATTAATTAATTGGACTTGAAACAAGAATCCTACTTTGGGTAGGATTCCTAGAGTCCTAATTGGATTAGGACTGGGAATCCTAGTTGGAGTAGGACTGGGATTCCTACTTGGAATAGGATTCCTACAATCCTAATGAGATTAGGAACTTTGAATTAAAATTGGATTCCTACTTGGAGTAGGATTCCTAGAAATCCTAATTGGATTAGGACTTCGAATTCAAATAAAGTCCTAATTGGATTAGGACTAAAATTAAACAAATCCTAATTGGATTAGGATTCCTTAAGTCTAAATTAAAATTATTAATCTAATGAATCAACATGACTCCTAATTGGATTAGGATTGAAGAGTTCAATTAAGTCATGATTCATTCAAGTCCTAATTGGATTAGGACTAGCGTAGATTGAACCCAAATTTGGCTAATCCTAATTAGATTAGGATTAAACTATGAGAGAGGCACCTAATTCTTTTTGGAAGAGGATTGGGTTAACCAAGTAAGAGGGGCATCAGCCCCTCTTCACTTAGTTGGTGCGACATGAAGAGAGAAAGGGGGCCGGCGCCCCCTCTTGGAAAGTAGTCAAGGGCTCCTAACTTGTAGGAGCCCTTCATCCTTATTAAAGGAGGACTAGGGCCGGCGCCCTAGATGGACCTTTCTCCTCTTCATCACGTGGCCACCCCCTCTCCATCTCTCCTTGGTTCAGCCGCCATCAGCAAAGGGAAAAGAAGAGGAGGCGTCTCCCTCCTCTTGGTCTTCTTCCTTGGCTCCAACGCATGGAAAAAGAAGAAGGCTGCAGGGGCTTTTGATCTTCTTCCCATCTTCATCCTTCTTCTTCCTCCTCTCAAGCACAATCAAGGGTTGATTGAAAGAGAGGAGATCAGCCATCAAAAGCTATCTCTGCAAGGGAGCTAGCACCCCGGTGAGATAGAGAGCTTGGATCGGATCCTACTTCGTGTGGATACCCGTAGAGGCCGGACGTTTGAACGGCTTCAAGCGAACCCTCTTCCAAAACCACGAATTCAGATTTGCGGTGATCATCTACCCGCGCAAGGTGAAGATTTGATCTTCCTAATAGTTTTAAAAGTTTTAATTCTTACCTAATTACGAAAGGTCTAGAAACAACGTTCATGCGATGAACGTCGAACCCGTGCATGCCGATTCCGCTGCCATCTGATTTTTGTTTTGAAATATCAGCGGCATGGGCGGGTTCCCAACAGTGGTATCAGAGCCTAGGCTTCGTAGATTAAGGTAAGAATTAAATATCTAAAGGCTTATTAGATCTGAAAATTGAATGATCATGCATGCTGAAAAATTCTGCATGCAGATTTTTCAGGGGTGCTGATTTTTATGTGATAAAAAGATGATTTTAATTGCATTGTTAATGGGATTACAAAGTTTAGAATCATGATTAGCATGATCAGCGACCTATGTCATGATATAATCAGTTAGTTTTCAGATCTGAAAATTATAATTGTTGCATACGGTGATGATCATAGGATTCAAACCCTTTTGGTATCAAATGTAATGACCTGCGATGTGATCTGCGATGTCATGTAATTTTTCAGATGCTTGCATGCATCTTATTTGATGTTTTGAGAGGCCTGCGTGCCTCCTAAAAGGAGATGTAATTTATTTTTATTTTTATTTTACATCTGGTTGTATTTCTGTGATGTGATGTACATCAACGATCAAGTTGAAGCAAAGGCATGAGAGGAAAGGTGATCCAAGCGGTTGATGGCGATGGGATCAAGAGTTGATCAAGGATCGAATCAAGGAGGCTTGGAACCAATTCAAGAGTTGAAGACCACTTGATCGATTGATGTGCATGTGCTTGTAATACGACCTAATTAGAATCCATGATCATCACCTATTTAAAGTTTAACTTTAATTTGATGCTGCGATTATAACTGCCTGTGATGTGCCGTTTGCATGTGATGTAAATGCGAGTCGGGTAGATAGGTTTACATGTGATGTAGCAAACCCAATTGAGACCTAAATCAAAACCTCCTCAATCAAGTCGAGAGTGAACCGACATGAGCAAGTCATGTTAGATTAATTGATCTAATTGGTGTCTAGGAAAGCATGAAAGGTGGTTACTTAATTAGGACCTTACTCTCTGAGTAAGGGGAGCCTCCCACCTGCTTACCTGGCCAATTGTTCGATTACCTCTTATGAAGGGCTCAAGTTGCAAACACTAAGACCTGATTAACCAATATTAAGTCAATAGGTCTTCCACTGTAGTAGAGCTGCTAAGGCCTTTCTGATGTTGATTTGTCTCGGCTGGACACAGTGGTCAAGTTGCATCGGGGGGCTGGACCTCTCTATAGACATGAGATGTTGTAGGGTAAAGGTGGGGTTGGGCACCAATAACTGTTAGGTGAGGACCCAATGACGACTTTATTCCTACGGTTATACGGTGGGTCTGACTTAACTAAGAAATGGGACCAATAACTGTTAGGTGAGGTCTTCATGGCTTAGAGACCAAGTTACACTGCACCATGCTTGAGAAGCATTGTACAAGAGTTGTACACTCATCCATCTATGTGTCACCAATAACTGTTAGGTGAGGTGGCATGTAAATCGGTGGGACCGCAGTACCCACTAGAAACCCTAGTCGTGTGGGATTTCCGTTTTCCTACCAGGGGAGTGTGAGGGATTCGAGAAAATAGTGGGAGTTACATTTGTTCTAAAAGACCTTAGAACAGATTAGGATCAAGTACAAAAGTCTAACTAGAATCTTTACTCTCTGCAGATACAATGTCAGCTTCAAACCCTTTGACCCGTATTCTTGAGACCAACCGACTGACCGGAACCAATTACAAAGACTGGCTTAGAAATCTCAAAATAGTTTTGGACTGTGAGAAGATAGGCTACATACTCGATTCAGATATCCCCACACTACCAGCACGTCCTACTGATGTTCAGCGTGAAATGCATAAAAAGTGGTTGGATGATGACATTAGAGTAAAATGCTATATGATGGCATCCATGTCTAATGAACTCCAATGCCAGCATGAAAATATAAAAACTGCTAGGGACATACTGGCACACCTGCAAGAGTTGTATGGTGAGCAGAGTCGCACAGCTCGTTTTGAAGTGTCCAAGAGGCTCTTCAAAGCGAAGATGCGCGAGGGGCAGTCTGTCCATGATCACGGTCTGACCATGATCAAGGACCTAGAGGAGCTTGAGAAGCTCGGTATGGACATGCACAAGGAATTACAAGTGGATTTGATCCTACAGTCACTTCCTGATTCATTTGGTCAGTTTATAGTAAACTACCACATGAATAAGATTGAATGCACTAAGACTGAACTAATCAACATGTTGGTAACTGCTGAGGGAGCCTTGAAAGGTTCAAGGGGCAATGTCCTTGCTGCTGAGTTGACTTCTGGTTCCAAGAGAAAGTCTACTTGGAAGAAAAAGAAGCCTGCTAAGAAGCAGAAGAAAGACAAGAAGCAAAAGAAGAAAGTTCAAAAGAAAAAGGCTAACGACAAAGGAAAATGTTTCCACTGCAATGTCGAAGGCCACTGGAAGAGAAACTGTCCTTCATACCTCGAGAGCCTGAAGAACAAGAAAGGTGACACACCTTCAGAAGGTATAGACTTGCTCATAATTGAAACTAATCTAACGGTTTCTTCTACTTCTAGTTGGATTATAGATTCTGGTTCTAGTGCTCATCTGTGCACTACCATGCAGGGTCTAAAGAAAGTAGAAGGCTGGCGGAAGGTGCGGTAACCCTTAGGGTTGGCAACGGGGCAAAAGTTGCTGCTGTGGCTGTGGGCACCTACCATCTGCGACTACCGTCTGGATTTAGTTTAATACTTAGAGACTGCTATTATGTACCTGTTGCTAGCAGAAATTTGATTTCTGTTTCATGTCTAGCACAGGAAGGTCATGTTTTTACATTTGACAAAGACTGCTGTTCTATTTATTTGAGAAATAAAATAGTCGCACGTGGTTTTATGATTGACAGCCTCTATCATTTACATATGGATGTATCTGTGAATGTTACCGAGCAAAAAGTGAGTGCCAAAGGATCCAAAAGATCCAGAGATGAGATAAACCAAAGATATTTGTGGCACCTCAGACTTGGCCATATTGGAGAGGATAGGATGAACAAAATGGATAAAGATGGGCTTCTCGGCTCATTGACTTCCGAGTCATATCCAGTTTGCGAGTCCTGTCTTCAAGAAAAAATGGCTAGACTGCCCTTTGTAGGACATGGGGAGAGGACCACTGAATTACTTGCCCTAGTACATACAGATGTATGTGGCCCATTCGATGTGCTAGCCAGGGGACGTTATTCTTACTTCATTACCTTTACCGATGATTATTCGCGGTATGGGTATGTGTATCTTATGAGACACAAGTCTGAGTCTTTTGAAAAGTTCAAAGAGTTCAAGAATGAAGTAGAAAAACAAACTGGAAAACCTCTTAAGGCTCTTCGATCAGATCGAGGAGGAGAATACCTTAGTGGGGAATTCCGGAACTATCTCAAAGAAAACGGCATAGTCTCACAATGGACACCTCCGGGTACACCTCAACTCAACGAGGTGTCAGAGAGGAGGAATCGGACCCTATTGGATATGGTCAGGTCCATGATGAGCTTCACTGATCTACCTATGTTCCTTTGGGGAGATGCCTTACTCACAGCGATTTATTTATTGAATAGAGTTCCCTCTAAATCCGTTCCTACCACACCGTATGAGATATGGCATGGTAAGAAACTAAGTCTGGGTCATCTCAAGATTTGGGGATGTCCGGCCCACGTCAAGAGACTACAGGCGGACAAGTTAGAGGCTAGGACCATAAGTGCTCGTTTTATAGGATATCCTAAAGAGTCATTAGGATACAATTTTTACGTCTCAGAGGATCACAATGTGTTTGTGAGCCGTCATGCCATCTTCTTGGAAAATCAGTTTATCCTTGATAGAGGCAGTGGGAGGAAAATTGAGCTTGAAGAGAAAGTCTCTGAAAAGCAACGAGTCATGGATCCTATTGAACCCATTCATAAAGAGCCAGTACACGATGTCCCTCAACCACCTCGTAGATCTAGTAGGGTCTCCCATCCTCCCGATAGATACTTAGGTATACTAGAAGAGGATACCGAGGAAATGTTCCTAGTGGAAGATAGGGATCACATACAGGATCCCAAAACCTACAACGAGGCGATATCTGATATCGATTCCGAGAAATGGCTGGAAGCTATGAAGTCAGAGTTAGACTCCATGCATTCCAACCAAGTCTGGACCTTAGTAGACCCACCAGAAGGTATTGTACCTATTGGATACAAATGGATCTACAAAAGAAAGATAGGTTCGGATGGAGAGGTAGAGACCTATAAGGCAAGGCTTGTGGCGAAAGGGTATAGTCAGCGCGAAGGCATTGACTATCAGGAGACCTTTTCACCTGTAGCCATGCTAAAATCCATCCGAACATTGCTTGCTATTGCAGCATTTCATGATTATGGAATCTGGCAGATGGATGTGAAAACTGCTTTCCTGAATGGATATCTTGATGAAGATATCTATATGGAACAGCCTTTGGGTTTCACTTCCAGCGATGGAGATCACAAGGTCTGCAAGCTGCAAAGGTCCATCTATGGACTAAAGCAAGCATCTCGGAGTTGGAACACTCGTTTCGATGACGCAATCAAAACGTTTGATTTCATCAAAAACGAAGAGGAACCATGTGTTTACAAAAAGGTTAGTGGGAGTGCTGTAGTTTTTCTCGTACTGTACGTAGATGACATTCTCCTGATTGGGAATGATATTCCCATGCTAACCTCGGTCAAGGTCTGGTTGTCAAAAGAATTCTCCATGAAAGACCTTGGGGAAGCATCCTATATTTTGGGAATAAAGGTCTATAGAGATAGATCTAAAAGGATGCTTGGCCTTTCACAGAAGATGTACATAGAGGAGGTGCTGAAGAGGTTCAGCATGGAAAACTCCAAGAGGGGTCTCTTACCCCTAAGGCATGGAATTCATCTCTCCAAAAAGATGTGCCCCAACACATCTGAAGAGATTCAACGCATGAGCAAGATTCCTTATGCATCGGCAATAGGAAGCCTCATGTATGCCATGCTATGTACACGACCTGATATAGCTCTTGCTGTGAGTGTCACAAGCAGATATCAGTCGAATCCAGGTGAAGAACACTGGACAGCTGTGAAGAATATTCTTAAGTACTTGAGAAGAACTAAAGATTTATTCTTGGTTTTTGGAGGATCATCAGAGTTAAAGGTAGAAGAGTACACGGATTCAGACTTCATGACTGATGTCGATGACAGGAAGTCAACATCTGGATATGTGTTCTTGTGCAATGGTGGTGCGGTGAATTGGAAGAGTTCTAAACAACCGATCATTGCTGATTCTACTATGGAAGCTGAATACATCGCCGCCTCTGAAGCTGCTAAGGAAGGCTTCTGGTTCAAGAAATTCATTGCAGAGTTGGATGTGATGACATCAGATGCCATGACACTCTACTGCGATAATAATGGCGCCATAGCCCTTGCTAAGGAGCCAAGGTCTCATCAGAAGTCTAAGCATATAGAGCGGCGCTTTCACCTCATACGCGACTATGTGGAGAAGAAATATGTAGAGGTGCAGAGAGTAGACTCAGCGGATAACGTGGCAGACCCGTTCACTAAGTAGCTGAGTCAGCAAAAGACTGAAGCCCACCTTGAGAAGATGGGCCTAAGATATATGACCAATTGGCTTTAGTGCAAGTGGGAGATTGTTAGATGTATGCCCTAGAAGCCAATTTGGCTGACACATTGTTGATTCTAGGGACATAATTTTGTACTTGACTATTTATTATTGAATAAATAAAAGGCATCTTTTCATTCATATTGTTTGTGTGTCTATGAATCGTCCAAGAAATTAATAAGATGATGATACATATTCTCAAGAGTTGAGAATTTGAGCCATGTATCATTGGTGATTAATTTCTAAATGCTCCTGATCAATGGATCATCACGAGGACGGTGATCGATCCGATCAGTGCACAGATCACTTTCCTTCTGGATGGACGAGACTTGAGTCCACAGTGTAGGGACACTGAAGTGATAGTGCAGGTGCTTGTTAGAGAACAATGGTACTGAGCGTGACCAAGACAAGAAGTCACTTGGATGTCTATCCACTCGTCAGTGACTTGCTTGATGTTGCAGTAGTGTGACTGGTCCTTTGACCTGCGGTGCTTCGGCTACTCACAGTGAGGTTATTGTAGTTTGACTGCACACATACATGGTCTCTAGCCATATGGGTCCATGCAGTGTAGATTGGCTGCAGTAGGTTCACTGTAGGAGTAGGGTATGCACCTATAAGGAATCTATCGACCTTGATAGAAGAGGAGTAATCCTATGTGATTTGTTAGACTGAGTTCTAAGACGTTGGCCAGGGCAGTAATATAAAGTGGAAAAAGAGTTTTCCACTATCGAACTCAAGTCGAATAAATCTTAACATATGACAGACGATGGGGTTTGACGAGTTGTCCATGACCTCCGTCCTGTAGGGATCCACGATAGTAGGACTGTATCACACGTTAACTGCACCTAGAGGTTTATCTTTCTATTCTACTGGGTAGCCACTACATGCTGCTAGGTGTCACTGGTGGATGGTGGGACTCATAGGGATTATCTTGATGATCGATAAACCCTAATGAGTTGAGTTGGAATCGTTCCAACCCATTGAAAGGAGTTTTCAATGATATTGAGATAGAGATCACAATATATCTCACTACCAGTCAGAGTAGAACCTATGGGGTCACACACACTAGAAGTATTGACCGATCCGATGGTTGAAATCGTGATTAGGAATCACAAGTAATCAATTTGATTGATAAGAAGTTGAAGAAGGAAAGGGAATTAATTAATTGGACTTGAAACAAGAATCCTACTTTGGGTAGGATTCCTAGAGTCCTAATTGGATTAGGACTGGGAATCCTAGTTGGAGTAGGACTGGGATTCCTACTTGGAATAGGATTCCTACAATCCTAATGAGATTAGGAACTTTGAATTAAAATTGGATTCCTACTTGGAGTAGGATTCCTAGAAATCCTAATTGGATTAGGACTTCGAATTCAAATAAAGTCCTAATTGGATTAGGACTAAAATTAAACAAATCCTAATTGGATTAGGATTCCTTAAGTCTAAATTAATTATTAATCTAATGAATCAACATGACTCCTAATTGGATTAGGATTGAAGAGTTCAATTAAGTCATGATTCATTCAAGTCCTAATTGGATTAGGACTAGCGTAGATTGAACCCAAATTTGGCTAATCCTAATTAGATTAGGATTAAACCATGAGAGAGGCACCTAATCCTTTTTGGAAGAGGATTGGGTTAACCAAGTAAGAGGGGCATCAGCCCCTCTTCACTTAGTTGGTGCGACATGAAGAGAGAAAGGGGGCCGGCGCCCCCTCTTGGAAAGTAGTCAAGGGCTCCTAACTTGTAGGAGCCCTTCATCCTTATTAAAGGAGGACTAGGGCCGGCGCCCTAGATGGACCTTTCTCCTCTTCATCACGTGGCCACCCCCTCTCCATCTCTCCTTGGTTCAGCCGCCATCAGCAAAGGGAAAAGAAGAGGAGGCGTCTCCCTCCTCTTGGTCTTCTTCCTTGGCTCCAACGCATGGAAAAAGAAGAAGGCTGCAGGGGCTTTTGATCTTCTTCCCATCTTCATCCTTCTTCTTCCTCCTCTCAAGCACAATCAAGGGTTGATTGAAAGAGAGAAGATCAACCATCAAAAGCTATCTCTGCAAGGGAGCTAGCACCCCGGTGAGATAGAGAGCTTGGATCGGATCCTGCTTCGTGTGGATACCCGTAGAGGCCGGACGTTTGAACGGCTTCAAGCGAACCCTCTTCCAAAACCACGAATTCAAATTTGCGGTGATCATCTACCCGCGCAAGGTGAAGATTTGATCTTCCTAATAGTTTTAAAAGTTTTAATTCTTACCTAATTACGAAAGGTCTAGAAACAACGTTCATGCGATGAACGTCGAACCCGTGCATGCCGATTCCGCTGCCATCTGATTTTTGTTTTGAAATATCAGCGGCATGGGCGGGTTCCCAACAATTTGGACTCATAATCCTCATCAAATAAGGTCTTCCAATTGATTTGGATCAAGCCCAATCCAATTGGGTCAAGTCTCATCAATTGGGTCAAGCTCAATCTACTTGGGTTGAACCCAATCCAATTAGGTCAAACCCTGATGCAGCCCAAATTGAATCCTATTCAATTTGGCTCAACCTAAGCCCAATTTACTCAATCAAATTGAGTTCATTAGCAATCTAATTGCTAATTAGTCCTCCAATAATTTAATAATTATTTTAATGCAACTTTTACTTTGGATAATTTGTCAATCGAATTGACCAAATTACCCCTGAATGATTCTTAATCATCAATCAGCCATTTGATCAACCTAGAAACTTCTATGCGTGTGACCTCATAGGTTCGAACCTAAGTCGGTAGTATAGGAACGTCTTCCTATACTAATCGATGTGACCATCTAGCAATGGTACCCGACGTTTGAATAGGCCGAATATATGCGAAGCAAATATTCTAAAACTCTGGACTATGGTTACTGTATAATTCAATCCCTTTGACTCCTAATGCCAGGATGACTTAGAGCTCACTGTCAACCCTATAATTAGTACATCCATTATGTGATTAACTTTAGATATCCCGTGACTCCTCACTGAGATTACCCTGACCAAGGTTTTGCTAAATTAATCACAAGACATTATCTCCTATTTCCAGGAGGGGTCAATTCCATCTTAACTCACAACTGACTACGCAAATACTTGACTGCACCCAGTGACCTTCCGTCACTAAATTAGAAATCCAGGTAGTCCGGTACCAAAGTACAGTGAGTTGCTTGCTAGTCACAGGTTGCGGTCTCAAGTCAGAGGGCCAAACTTATGCCCATATCCATTCGAAACAACTCTCGACAGTAGAGCGTTCCGAAATTGGTCACGTTCAGTGAAATGTACTCCTACACTTCACCTGTATGGCATACCAGTATCTCCACACTTCTTGGTTTAGAGGACAACCAACGTATATGTCACACAACGACCTAATCTCGATAATGTTGTCGTCCTAGTAACAACATATCATTTCGTCGCAAACAAGTTTAAGGACTCAAAGATAAATCCTCCTTTATCATAACATAAGTCCTAAGGACTTCATCATATAAGAGTTCATTTGAAGATGAAATGATGAATAATGCCAAATAACACTTTATTAATTTGTCAATTCATTTACAAAATTCAATCATCAATATGCTGACGATTGACATTTAGGATATAATTCCCAACAGATAAAGCAAAAGTTAATCTTAATTCTAATCTTCCTCCACCCACATCTGTGAAACAAATCCGTTCTTTTCTTGGCCATGCTAGTTTTTACTGTCGCTTCATTAAAGCTTCAGCAAAATCTCTAGGCCCTTGTGCAATCTCCTTGCCAAGGATACACCCTTTGTCTTTGATGAAGCATGTAAAGAGGCCTTTGAAAAACTTCGATCTAAGTTGTCTACAGCACCTGTTATACAACCTCCCAATTGGACCCTTCCATTTGAACTTATGTGTGACGCTTCTGACTATGCCATTGGGGCGGTTTTAGGGCAACGGCTAGAGAAGTTACCTCATGTCATCTACTACGCTAGTAAGACACTCTCAGATGCGCAATTGAACTACACCACTACTGAGAAAGAATTACTAGCTGTAGTGTTTGCCTTGGACAAGTTTCGATCCTATCTCTTAGGATCCAAGGTTATTGTATTCACTAATCATTCTGCTCTTCGGTACCTCCTTTCAAATAAGGATACCAAGCCTCGTCTAATTCGATGGATCCTGTTGTTACAGAAATTTAATCTAGAAATTCGTGATAAGAAAGGCACCACAAATGTTGTAGCAGACCACTTGTCTAGAATCCTTCTCGAGCCTTCTCATAGCACTTCCCCACTTCATGACTCCTTTCCAGATGAACAATTGTTTGAAGTGCAACAAGAAAAAACACCATGGTTTGCCAGCATAGTAAACTATCTTGCCATAGGACAAATTTCCGATCATTGGTCCAAGCAGGACAAGGATCGATTCTTTTCGCAAGTTAAGTTCTACTTTTGGGATGACCCCGATCTATTCAAGTACTGTCCTGATCAAGTAATCCGTCGATGTGTGCCTGAATGTGAATTTCAGAGTATTCTTGATTTTTGTCATACCCAAGCCTGCGGAGGACATTTCAGGGGTAGAAAAACTGCAGCTAAAGTCTTACAAAGTGGATTCTATTGGCCCTCCTTGTTCAAAGATGCTCACAATTTTTGTCGAACTTGTGAGCGATGCCAGCGAATGGGTACAATCACCCGTAGAGATATGATGCCACTTAATCCCATTTTAATTATAGAAATTTTTGATGTATGGGGTATTGATTTCATGGGTCCTTTCCCGCATTCTTTTGGTTTTGAGTACATTCTTATCGGGGTAGATTATGTCTCAAAGTGGGTAGAAGCTGTTGCCACTAGGACTAATGATCATAAGGTTGTGGTTAAGTTTTTACAAACAAATATATTTAGTCGCTTTGGCACTCCCCGAGCTATCATTAGTGATGGGGGATCACATTTCTGCAACCGATCTTTTGAAGCTTTGGTTCGTAAATATTCAATCACCCACAAAGTTGCCACCCCATACCATCCCCAAGCAAGTGGACAAGTTGAAGTTTTCAATCGGGAGATAAAACACATCTTAGAGAAAACAATACGCCCTGATAGAAAAGATTGGTCTCAAAGGTTAAACGATTCTCTCTGGGCTTATCGTATTGCCTATAAGACTCCTATTGGCATGTCTCCCTATCGACTGATTTTTGGAAAAGCTTGCCACTTACCCGTAGAACTCGAACATAAAGCTTTTTGGGCCATTAAAAAGTTTAACTTTGATATGGCAGCAGCTGGTTCTAACTGGAAACTTCAACTGAACGAGCTTGAAGAGTTATGCAATGAGGCATATGAAAATGCCAAAATATACAAGGCAAGGACTAAGGCTTTTCATGACAAATCCATTAACCGTAAGTCTTTCAAGCCTAATCAAAAGGTTTGGCTATTCAATTCTAATATGCGTCTCTTCTCTGGTAAACTTCGCTCTAGGTGGGATGGTCCCTTTTTAGTTAAAAAAAATTTTTCCTCATGATGCGGTAGAAATTCAAGACATCAATGATGGTCGTATCCTGAACGTCAATGGTCAAACATTGAAACCTTACATAGAAGTGTTGCAGATGGACAGTTGATTGAATCCCTTGATTTGATGGATCCTATTTATCAGGATAATTAAGGATGTACTGCGTCTGGCTGAAGACGTTAAACTTAGCACTTGTTGGGAGGCAACCTAATTCTCATAGATTATTTCTGCACATTTTCGTGTCGCATTTTTTAGGAGTCCTCATATTACTGATGCAATTAAGGTAAAATGCTTCTATCCTCCATATGCATCATATTTTCGTCTAAAATAAAAATAAAAAAACAATAAAAATAAAAAATAATAATATAATATTATTAAAAAAATAAAAAAAAATATTGAGGACAATGTCTGGTCTAGGTTGGGGGGTATAGGAGATTCGAATTTTTGAAGAAATTTTTACATTTTCGTATTTCTAAGTAAGTTTATCTTCAAAAAAAAATGAAAAAAAAACCTAATTTCTATGTTTTAGTGCTGAAATGATAAACACACGAAGTATATAAAATCTAAAAAAGCCCAATGACTAGTCAGGAGTAAGACAATTTGAGTTCGTTTCATTAAAAGTTCTTTTAAGTGAGTTGTAAGATAATTTTTACTTTGAAATTTCACAACACACATGGCCTGCACTTCTAAGGGTTAGGTTCAACATTATGTTGTTAAGTCTGGTAGCAACCTTGAGCCCTGATGAATCATTCCTATCTAATTCACTATTATCCCATATTTATAAAAAAAAAAGTGAATTTAGTCAGGTACATCGAAAAGGGCTACCTATTGTCAAAGGTCAGCGGGCTTGTATGAGGAACCCGAGCATAGGTCCGTAGGAGAGTCTTAATGCCCAACACCTTACGCCATCTGGCGTGGGAGTTGTTGACTGAATACTCGCTACACGGAGGAATCATTACAAGAGTAAAAGTGCATAATTTATTTATAAATACAAAATAAAAAAGAAAAAAAGAGAAAATAATATTGATCTTGAAAAAGATGATAGTGTGAAAGCCGTCGTTGTAAAAATTCGAGTAAACTGAAATATTACAGATAAAGCCCATGAGGTATTAAAGTAAACATCCACAACTCTCGAAATCCTGTAAGATAGGATGATTTTGAATCAGTGAATAGGTCTTATCTGACCAATTCTTGTAAACTACTAGTTTTAGCAGTATTTTGGAGAATCTAAAGCCTTAGCTTGTGTATGGTCCAGATATCACCGAGCACCTAAGTATAAATTAGCCTTACAACTCCCTAATAGAAACTTAATGACTTCAACTTAAGTTGCATACTGACCTAGGATTTGAACTGACTTAGTAATTAAAACTTTGTGTGCTTTTGAAATTCTTGACATTAAGGCATTTGAAATTAGATTTTATAAAATAGTAAAATAAATTCTTTTAGGTAAAGACAGCAGTTTGTGGGTATCTAAGCCGAAAACCCTCACGAGACAAAACTCGTCCACTAGGGTCACCTAGGGGTTTAAAGCCTTATTGCATACGGTAAATGCAATCGCGATTCCTGCGAAAGTGAGTTACTTTTATTATTATTATTATTATTTTGCTTGAGGACTAGCAAAATATAGGTTTGGGGGTGTGATAAGTGTTAAATAATGCATAAACTAATATCTTATTCATAGCACTTATCATTATTTTAATCCGCATATTTTGTAAATTTAACTAAAAAAAAAGTGTTACCTTCATCATTGAATTTTAATAAATTATTAAAGGTAATTCAAGTTTTACTTATTTATTTACTGATTGAGTCTAATGTATGCAGGTTGAGTCAAGCTCATTAGGGATTATTCCTGAACCTAAATCACATGCACCCCGTAAATCAAGACCCTCTCAGGTTCTGATTCAGTCACCTAATTTCCTTCACACACGTTCCATCTTACCAACTGAATAGAATTATATCTCCTGTATCAAACACTCATTTCTCTATGACACAACCCATTCATCTCCCGAACCAAATCCAACAGCTTATCTCCCCTTCAAGCCGTTCACAACTCCAATCTTCTTCCCGAGTTAATCACATCCTAAACAGCTTCATCCGCAAGCACATCTCCCAACTCTCATCCCGTCATAATCTCCCTTCGTCCACATCCTCATCCCGTGATCACTCAGATTAGTATCCCGTTCACAAATCCAACCAAACTCCCAGCCGTGTCATCATCCCCTACCTCAAAACAGAGTTCGTTCCCAGCCGTCCGTGAATCACAACGTCATCAGATTCCTCTCTTCCCCTATTTCGGAACAAAGCTTCAGCCGTCCGGCCGAGATCCTCTCAACTTCCAACCTCTCGCATCCCAGCATCTGAAAGCCAGCTACCCATTTGAAGATCCAATCTTCCATGGATTGCATCCTAGCAAATCCAAGCAACTTCATCCCTTTAAACTCACGAATCTGAACCAGCTGCCTCCATTCCAGGATACGATCAAGTTCAGCCGTCCACAGATGAAGTCTCGCTTCCAATCTACTCCCACGTCCGGATACTACACAAGCTTCATCCTCTTCCCGTTCGGAATTGATTCCATCTCCACAGGATAAAATCAAATCTCACAAAACTCCTAGCATCAAAGGATCAAGTCTTCTCAGCCGTGAGCTTCATCCACAACGTCCCAGCCAGCAAATCCTCTTCCGGATTCCTCTATTTCGGGATTAATTCCAGCCGAGACCCCATCCGTATTTGCTCCCAACTTCATCTCTTCCGAATTCCCCTGCATCTCGGATTACTTCCCCTGTTTCGGAACCAATCCCAGCCGAATCCAAACTCCCGTTGATTCATCCCAACACCTCCCAGCTTGCTCCCATCCTTGTCCCACTGCATTGCCCTCCCAACGGAACAAAGTTCATCCAAGCTCCCATCTGCCGAACAGAGTCCGAGTCTCCAGCAAATCAAATCAGCTTCTTCCCAACGGCATTCACACTCCAACTTCATCTCAGCCATGAGCATCAAATCCCCTGCATCCAAGGATCAAGCCATCTGTTCAAAGTGATCCGTTCCCAGCTTATCTTCTTCCCAACTCTCGGATCAGCTCCAAATATCAGCAAAGCCAGCACCCATAACACGTCCGAGTACTCCACGATTCGACTCCATCCGCAAGTGAGCTTCGTGAAGCTATAAAAGGAGAAGACTCCTCTTCCTTGGCGGCATCTCTTCGGAGGTGGAATCCCACAAAAACAAAGAAGGGAGAGAAGGGTTTGGATATTTTGGGAATAACTTCCCACATATAAAAAAATAATAAGAAGGAAAGAGGGAGGAAGAAGGAAGCCGATCGTGATACAAATGGGAGCCCGCTGCTGTGCTGCTATAGCTGTTCAACTCTTCATGGAAGGCTGATCTCCTCTCCAGGGCTGGATGCAGCCCTAACAAAGAGATACGGATTTTATATTTTTTTATTTCTATTCTTGGGGTTGTATGAACTTATTGTTTTTAATGGATATCTTCTTTTAACTCATATTTAATTTCTGTGATTTTAAGTATGACGTTTATACAACTGTTCTTCATGATCACTAAGTAAATATAAGATAGTTCATGCTTAGGAAAGATGCAATGTCCTGCCATATTAGTTTAGGGTAGACATTTCATGCCAACTGAAGATAGATTATTCCCAAATTACTTTTGTGAATTTCTATTTAAAATGCTTATTAGGCTTGTAGCCAATTTGCATGTTAATCCAAGAATAAATTGAAATACAATTAACCCTTGTTTCGATGTTAGTGGTGAATTCCTTGCCCTAGGTTCCCTCAAACTGATATCATTTTAATTACATTTTTTTTATTAAAATTTCTTAGTTAAGTTTTCTTCACAAACTCTTCCTTTTAAATATTTTTATTTTTAAGAAAAATAACTGTACCCCAATCCCTGTGGATTGATACCCGTAATCACTATCCTACCAGATACGTGCTATTGCGTGGTCTTTAAAGTTGACTATCATGAAGGTCCAGACTGATCCTCCTCTTGTCCTTCCATCAGCTTATCAATCTTGTTATTCAATGCAGAAATAGAGCCAGTAAGCTGAGTGTGTTTTTCTTTCAGTTCTTATATAGAACTCTGAACTGAATTTTCTTGAGTCCTTAGTTGCTCTTCAATTGCAGCAATTCTTTTCTGTTGATTGGCTGCAAGTGTTCTTAGTCCTTGAAGCTCCACTTTATTTTTTTTGGTCAAATTAGTGAGGTCATAGACTGAGTTCCAGCAGACTCCAGAATTGAACAGTGCTTTTATGATGTTATCTGCAATAAATTTTAACTGCCACTTCTCAAGTCTGAGTGGAGGATCTGATGGTCTTTGGATTGGAGGAGGTTGACTGAGTGGAGGCTCTTTTGGAGGTGCTTGAGTAGGGATTCTTTTGCCTTTAAGTGGTGTTGGAGTGTCTTGACCACTTTCATCCTGAATTCCTTTCCCTTTATGCATCCATTTTCCTTCAGTTTTGACAAATCCCATTCTCTTCAGTGATTTGTCATTGTAGACATCTGAAGATAGTAATTCTTTCTTGGTCTCCCCTTCTAGATTCAAATTGAAGTAAGTGAAGACTAATGTCAGAACCATACCATGGGAAAGTGAAGCTCCTTTTCTCTGTCCTTGAGCTTCCATGTATCTAATCATCAAGCAGGGTAGGTTCAGTGGTAGTTCTTCAATAACATGATGCATTACTAGTATGCCTTTCTCTGAGACATGATCAAATTTTTGTCTTCGGGAAGAACATCTTGTTGATCATGTGATGCAGCAGACGCATCTCAGCATTCAGTTGATTGGCACTGATTTCAGTCCAATCTTCTGTGATTTCTCTATTCAGAATGGTGCTTATCCCTTCGTTCCTATTCTCTAAATGATCTCCATTCTCTCCATCATTTGGAATCTGAAGAGCATCTCTTAAAATCTCTTCTATGATCAAGATAGGAATTTCTCTAACTTTGGATGAGATTTGACCTTAGCCAAAACGGGCATTGCTGTAGAACTCCCGTACCAAATCTGAGTAGGTCGGCAAATTCAGTGAGCACAGATATTTCCAACCCATTTCCTTTAGATTTTGACATAATGGGAAGTTCTCCTTCTCCAAAAACTCAAAATCCACTCTTCTTCCGGTGAAGACATTTCGTATGGAGAGGGGACCTTGCTTTGAAACCAAGGACGGAGGTGACAGAGGGGTCGAAACGGGTTTAGGTGGCAGTGTTTCTTGTCTTTGTGGATTCATGCCTTTCTCTGCCCTAGCCTTCGTTCTCCTCTCTGTTTGTGGAGTGGTATTCTTCCTCTTTGGCCCGGATGTAAGTTGCTTTCTTCACCATTGGAAGATTAATCGGGACCTCGAAAAGGTTTTCTAGGGTTTTTGGAGGTTTTTGTTTGAAAGAGTGTTTGAAGACTGAAAACGCTCTAAGGGGTATGAAATGTTTCAGGTTCAACGTTTCAGAGAGAGAGAGAGTCCTTAGAATCCATTTCAAATAGTTCCACTTTAGTCGACTCATTCAACTTATAAGTCGTCTCCTGTAGATTAGGGATCGACTCTTTTAACTTAAGAGTCGTCCCTTACTACATGAGTCAACTTCTCATTCACATGAGTCGTCTCCTCAAACATTTCAAGAGACAAAATATTTTTAAATAAGATTTAAAAATGGATTGCTCACCACATATCAAATCAACTAAAATTCAACCAATAATAGTCAATCAAAATATACAATTTAACCCATCTTTCTTCTTGATTAGAAGCACCAGAGAGAAGAAAGGACTTTGGCTAGGACGAATAATCCCCGTTTTTAACATTTCCGCCACCTGTTTTTCAATTTCACTCTTTTGAAAGTGAGTGTACCGATATGGGCGCACATTGACTGCAGTGACTCCTTCCTTCAGGGGAATCCGGTGGTCAACATCACGTGCTGGTGGCAATGAACATGGCTCATCGAACAGGAGTGTGAACTCGTCAAGCAACTCTTTTATTTCGAATGGTAAAGTGGCCTGGTCCATGTCTTGATCCCTTCTTTTCATGGTTAATGCAAATAAGGCCCCGCCACCATGCAATTCCTTATGCAGTGACTGCACTGAAATTTCTTTAGTTGTTAAATGGCATTGCCCCCGCAATAGCCGAGACTCTCCTTCCCAGATGAATCTCATGGTCAAGTTCCTCCAATCACACAACACGGGTCCAAGACTTTCAAGCCATTGAATTCCCAGTACAATATCGAGCCCCTGCAATGGTAAGGCAAATAATGTAATCTTAAATTTAAAGCCTTGAACCTCCAGAGGTACCTCCTCATGTTTCTCATGACAAGAAAGTTGGCCACCATCTACAATCCGGATGGTGAAGCCATCTGTGGTGGTCACTGGAAGGCGTATGGCTGGAGCCGCTGTCCACCAGCACAGTAACGGGTTGCTTCTCCACTTGCGCCAGCAACTTCATGGTTTGCGGACCCTTCCAGCCGGAGAATGCATGCAATGTAATTTCGGCCTGCTCCTCCGCTTCTTCCACTCCAATTCATACATAACTGGTCTGTTTCTCGGCTGGTTGGTGCATTCTTCTTCATCGGTAATAGTTGCATTTTCAATCAGGAATAGTTGCGGAGTCTTACAACAATGTCCAGGCGTGAAACGTTTGTTGCAATTGAAGCATAGTCCCCATTCGCGCCTTCGCTGCATTTCGTCCCACGACAACCTCTTTATGGATGAACCAACCACCTGTTTTGTTGCTGTGGGGACCGGAGTTGGTGGAGTTGCCGCCATGAACCGAGCCGGAGTTGGCCGAACAAATTCTGTACGCATGTTTCCGTCGTCGAGTGATCTGTTCGTCCTTCATTCTGGCGACGCTGATAGCTTCCCTTAGTGTTCGTGGTTTGGACATCCAAACTTCATCGGCAATTTCGTCCTTCAGTCCTCCGAGAAAGGTCCCAATTAATAATGCTGATTGCAGCCATCCCACGACCTTGTTTGCAAGATGTTCAAAGTCCCGCTGGTAATCTTGCAAGGTTCCAATCTGTTTCACTCTAGAGAGGGCTTCATCAAAGCTTTCGAATTCTATAGGGCCAAAACGACACCACAGCTCTCTTTCAAATACTTCCCACGTGATGACGATGCCTTCGTCCCTCTGCACCCACTTAAGCCATTGCCACCATTGGTTGGCTTCTCCTTCCAATTTCTTGATACTCAAAATATTACATGGCCCTACTCAACCATTCAGTTGGATCATCCCCTGCAAAACGTGGAAAATCCATTTTGATAAATCTGGAACCACCAGTGTTAGAACTACCTTCATTCTGGGATGATGGTTGTCGAGAAGAGGATCCTCTTTCAGCATAAGAATGAATGGTTCTCAGTCCATTCGGTGCTGCCAGCACCTCCTCCATTCATTCTTCCAGACCCCGTATTTGCCCTCGAGTATCTGCAGATTCTGCAACAATGCGCATCTGCCCTTCATGAATATCTTGCATGTCGTATTCTAGCCTCTCTAATCTCTCCTTGTGGGTGCCCATCTTAACGTGGCTCTGATACCAAGTTGATGGAGCTTGAGTGGTGAATAACCATAACAAAGGGAAACTGGATATATTAAAAGAATGAAACAAGGTTGAAGACAACCATGAGTACAAAAGGAAATATTTCTCTGCTCTCCACTCCTATGCCTCCTGGCTTATTTATAATGGTTTCCTAACGGCTACAAGCTGCAATGTTAATAGGATAACTAAGAAATAGCAAAGAAATCAGCAACTAATCTGCGAGTCCTTGTTTCCTTCATGCCTCTGAAGCCCCACGAATACATTCCCGAAGTACTTGGGATTTGGCCTCCTGTTACGGATGGATGGTTCTATCAACGGACACAATTCGAATCGCAATTTAACATGCCCTTCCAACACAGAAAGAAATATTTTATTAATTTGATGGCTCTCATGTGATATTTTATTAATGCTCATTCGTGGCTCAATTGCTTTAATGCAATCGAGGAACCCTCAATTATTCTGACCATCGAGATTCCTGTCTGCCTATTGTTAAAGCTTCATATGCAGCATGGTTGTTTGAGCAGGCGAAGCCTAGTTGAAATGAACGTTGCATCCATTTTTCCAGTAGTAGTGGGACACAATAAGGATCCCTGCGCCTGACTTTATCAGTCTTTGAGCCATCAAATATTAACTTCCATAGCTCGATTCTTCCGAAACGAGTTTCTAACTGTTGCAGAATACCACCCTCGGTAAGCATGGGTGATTTGCTAAGAAATCGACTAACAATTGGCCTTTCACTGATTTATATGGCATGTATTGCAAAGTATATATAGACAGGGCTACCATCCATTTGCCAATCGTACCATGTATACATAATATCTTAATTTCATGCAGGTTTAATACAAAGCCAAACACAATTATATCTATGAGCTTTGGGCTCCTTGGCTTCAACTGAGTTCAGCCCTGTTCGTAATATAATTGCTTAGGCTGATATCTTCTTCAGACTTATATTCGGCCTCCCATTTATCCGTTCTTAAACACTTCAGTCATATCATTCTTTTTTTTTTTTCTTTTTTTTTGATGAAAATGACAATTCATATAGCTCTTACGTGAGTACTATTGTCCTCTTTTTTAACATCTATGTATTAGTCACTTCTAAATTAACGCCACTTGTCAACCTGTTTAACCTACCACCTGATGTGTGTTTAAATGAAGTGCAAACAATACCAGAATGCTTTCTGTACCAAAAAGAGATTTCTATGCGACTGAACATGTTCTCAAACGTTGACCTTACTCTCTCCCCCGCTCTCAAATTGTTTCTTTTATCACTGGATCTCTCCTGGACACATTAAAGACATTGCCTGCATAAGTTTTAGTAGGCATACTGGTAGCCCTAATCAAAACCATTATTCCAAGGGTGCGTTTGGTGCATCACTAAGATAGAAATCAAAATGGATTGGAATACAGATCGGAATGACCATATTTCCTAACATATTTGGTTTGTGACTGAAATCGGAATTGAAATTAAAATGGTTAATTAGTATATTTTTAAAAAATCAATTAAACAGAGAAGTTTTATTGGAAAATCAATTTTTTTAAAGTAAAACTAGCATTATGGAATTTGAATATAGGGAGGAGGGTCTAGATTGGATTTTGAAGGATTGGAGAATAGAAATAGAAATGGAACCCCTCCTCAATCAAATAGTTGGAGCGGGAATCACTCATGCCTATTCCCGTTTCAAGTCTAACTCTTTTCAACCAAATGTTTTCTAAAAGAAGTCTTCATATTTTGAGGGGAACTTTTGGCTATTACCTATTATATATTAAATATATAGAAGTAGTTGAGGGTTACAATTATTAGGTAACTGCTTTTCTTGATATCAAATATGCAAATGGATATCTTTTATTTGTTAGTAGAATTTTTGTTTACTAGAGATCTTATAAGAAAACAATCATCTTTGGGAGCACTATAGAAGCCAGACCGAATTCCTCTACAGACTATTAATATTGATTCATGGCAAATAAAAAAACTCTTATCTAAATTTCCGTTGGTACCAAAACCTGTTCCTCACAACCACTCCAATAGTAATGCATCAAATCTATTATTGAATTAAAAATACAAAATTAGTAATAAAAAATTGAATTATCATACTTCAATAAGAGATGAGTCTCTGATAAGACATAGGAAGCATTTCATAATCATTAACAGTAGAAAAGAAACTGGTTGAGCGATCATGTTAGGATACTATTCTAGAAAATCATCTCCTTCTCATTCCTATCACCTTCAAAAATAAAATTAGTGACAATTATTTGCTAAGTTCAAGTTTTACTCATCATAGGTTGAAGATAGAAAGTCTAAAACGTAATAGTTCACAAATATCTTTTCAGGGCTAATATAGAGGGTGGCTGTAAAGGACTATGACTAATGCTTTTAGTTTTTTGTCAATATTTTTGGTTTTTTGTCATATCTATGATCCCGTACATTTATTTCTTGGTCGGAATTAGCTAACTTAAATAAGTATTGATTAAATCTCTTTCGTTCCCCCTATTTTCTTTTCTCAATATTACCATCTCCTCAATGAGTGTAAATTTTTAAATTTGCTGACTTAAACAAGAAGTATTGACTAGATGATGTTTGAATATTTCTGTTTTCTCCAAAAAAGGCAAAAGGAATAAAATACAACTATATGGCAAAACTTAGCCCTAAGAATAAGTCTGAAAAACTGATCAGAGCTAGTGGTAGAACCATAGATTTCTAGTGCGATCATGCTAAGACATAGGAAGCATTTCATGATCATTAACAGTAGGTACATGGCCTAATTGGAGATCTCTTGAATAAGGTTGAATTTAGTAGAAAAGAAGCTGGTTGAGCGATCATGTTAGGACACTATTCTAGAAAATCATCTCCTTCTCATTCCTATCACCTTCAAAAATGAAAGTAGTGACAATTATTTACTAAGTTCAAGTTTTACTCATCATAGGTTGAAGATAGAAAGTCAACGACGTAATAGGTCACAAATATCTTTTCAGCGCTAATATAGAGGGTCGCTTTAAAGGACTATGACTAATGCTTTTAGTTTTGTCAATATTTTTGGTTTTTTGTCATACCTATGACCCTGTACGTTTATTTCTTGGTCGGAATTAGCTAACTTAAATAAGTATTGATTAAATCTCTTTCGTTCCCCCTATTTTCTTTTCTCAATATTACCGTCTCCTCAATGTGTAGATTTTTAAATTTGCTTACTTAAACAAGAAGTATTGACTAGATGATGTTTGAATATTTCTGTTTTCTCCAAAAAAGGCAAAAGGAATAAAATACAACTATATGGTAAAACTTAGCCCTAAAAATAAGTCTGAAAAACTGATCAGAGCTAGTGGTAGAACCATAGATTTCTAGTGCGACTCCACTGCATTGAGAAGAATCAATCATCGAAGTCCAGAGCTTCCCAATTTGAGAGTGTGAAAGAAAATTTAGCAAGGGTAGGCAACACATACATATTGCCTTTGAAGTTATCAATGATCCAAATATAAGAAAGTTAAACCAATAGATGGTAGTATCATGGTTGAAAAGAATTTTTATAGCATGGCAACATCAACCAATTAACTGAACAACAAAAAAAAATTGATGCAAGCTGAACAATAAAAACTGGAGAATTTGGATTTACAAGCAGGGACCCAAATTTGCAACTTAATGGAAGAAATGAAAAATTATTTTACTCGGGATTAGAAAACTAGAGTAGCTAGACTATTAGAACAACCACTCTAATTTCAATCTCACTAAGCCCAGAAAGTTCATAAACACTGGTATTGGAAGATCTCCAGAATATATTATATATGTTTTATCTTGCCTCACATGATTATCTTCATTTTTTTCAATTTTTCGTAATAGATCTGACCTTATTCGTTTATTTCCTGGTTGGAAATTTGTAACTTGCTACGTTCTTTCAGAAAAATGGAAAATGCTCATGGAGCAACAGCTTAACTGAATAGCAAAACTACTGACAAAAATTCTTAGCAAAAAAAAAACATAACAAAAAAACAAAAGCAAAACTTATTAGAGCTAGAGGCAAAATCATAAGAGTTCTAGTCTGGTTCTACTGTAATGAGGGGACTTGATAAGCAAAGAGGAAAACTGCAGCAGTCCAAATCTTCCCATGACGAGAGGTGCAGAAAACAAATTGATAGGGTCTGACAACATATTACTACATTGCCTTTGAAGTCATCAATGAACAAAACATGAGAAAGTTGATGAATTGTAATGTCATGCTTAACTCCAACATCAATCAACTAACTGGAGAAAATAAATTGACTGGTGCGCAAGGTGAAGGGCTAACAAATACAGAAATTGAATTTAAAACAAGGGAGACAAATGTGCAACTTAAAATAAGAAACAGGCCATTATTTAACATTAATATAAAAAAGCACAGCATTTATACTTTTGCTGAAATGACTATAAAATCACACTTACTAAACACAGAAAGTTCGTAAAATTGGCAGATGAAGATCTCCAAAATATCTAAACCTTAAGAACATACTATTGCAGCAATTGTAGCTATGGTACAATGAATGTGCATCTGACATCATGGCATGTCAGTATTAGGATCTCCATCAATTGCACAAGTATGGAGAAATGTAAATATGTCGTCCTATGCTTGGTTCTGAGCATGGGGAAAATAATGCCCTTTTTTTTATTGGCATGAAATTATGATATATTGCAGGAAGAGGATCAAGTTACAAGACTGCAATTTTATTTTTTCAATATACCCTTATATCTTTAATAGAATTATAATATTTCAGAAAATTATTAAGACTGGGATGGCTACCGGGGCATCCCATTCCGTGGGAAAACTGATCTCACAGAGTTTAAAATCTTAAGATCAACCACCTGCAGGAGACTTGTCTGCAGTACAATCCCATTTCTTCAAGATACCTTGAGACTAACCGAAGGACTTCAACTATATCATGCCCACTCATAGTTATATAGAGGTAAACTAACCAGCCAACTGGTTGGCTACCAAGGGGGTCAACAAAGATATCCTTCACTTTTATGACTTGCATCCTCTTCAAGTTGTAAAGGTTTACAACAATGGCTGTTGTTTTCTAAGACATTGAGTACCTTCCATATTACCATGAAAAATAAATGACTACTGACAAAGTCAGTGCTATGAGGAGGGACTTCAAATGCAAGCCTTGACTTCCAGAATACAGTAGGTGCAATAGTGCAAGCCACATTTAAGAGAAGCTATAACATTAATCACAAACCTCCCCTATGAAAAAATATTCCTAATACAGCCTATAAACAATTAAAAGAAAGAGTTTCCCCTTTGAGTGGTACCAAAAAAATTTAAATAACGGCGAGTCTTTGTAAAACAAAATCTGTTGCTTGATAAGCCATGGTTGCATCATAATATCTAACCGTGATAAACAAAAGTTGAGAATGTAGCTAAAAGATGCAGCCAGCAGCTGGAAGAAGTTCTAAGATTCACAAGAGCATCAATCACAATCAGGGGGGAATACCAAAACAAGTCCAAAAAGGCATTAGTTCACTGGTTTGAGTCGTTTGGAAGATGATTGAACATCTACATAGAATAAATAAACATTTGGAAACTAAAACTAGTTGTTTCTTTTGAGTTTCCATTTCTTTAGATCTAGATGATTTTAACACAAAATGATTGATCATTTTTTTCCTTTTCAATTCAGTAGGATTTGCAGCAGATTAAAGTGATGCAATATCATCTTTTTTATTATGTATTTTTTTCCTTTGCATAAAAGCTAGCTATGATGTAAACATATTTGAATTGAGAAAGAAATTTTTCTACCATTTTTCAAAGGTTCAGTAAAAATTTTTCCCCCTCCTATCTAACTTGAATCATCCTCCTCTTCCTTTTTCTTCTCCTCCTTCCCTTCAACAACATCAAAACTAACCATCTGCATAGACTCATGCCCAACTTATCACAATTTTATCAACAGACCAGCCATAAGACCATCAAACCATTCTTTGGAATCAGTAGAAACTGTAGTTATAAACTACCCTGCAGATTTTAGGCTCTCAAGCCTTTGCACCTATTTCTTCATTTATTTTTCCTTTTTCAAAGTACAAACTGTACCCGATCTGTTACCAGACCTAAGAGACCCATCACCCTTTCTCCCACGGTACTAATTATGTATCCTCTCATTCTCCAAATTGAGAAATCCTAAGAATCCTCCTGCACTACTCTTTTTCCCATTTTAATGCATGCTGGCCTTCGATTTCAACAGATTTTCTAGAAAGAGAGCACCGTAAGCACATAAATTTTAACCTTTATAAACTCAAGACCTGCTCATCACTTATAATAAATCCTATAGTATACAAATGGAACCTAACCATATATGTCCTCCAATTATATCTTCTAAATCGTCCACACTAACAATCCATCCTTCTCCCCTAAATGGAACCTAACCATACATGTCCTCCAATTATATCTTCTAAATCGTCCACACTAACAATCCATCCTTCTCCCCTAAAAGGAGATTTTTAAAAATCAAAAAATAGATCACATTAGCACTCAAGAAGCTCTAGGTGTCCAAACACAGATTTCCAATTTAAGTAGGCTCCTAGGCACAATGAAACATAGATGTTCATTTAAACTGCTCCATTCTCACCACCCTGGCATGAGACAAACTCGTGAATCTTAGATGGTAATCTATCAATAGTTATTAACAAGCAATGGTTAAAAATGTTATGTTGATTTTCATACTACATTAATCCCTGTCAATCAGCAGTTTAAAAATCAAATCTTTTTTTATTAAAAAAAATCTATTTCCCTGATAATGTTATACTGATTTTAGTTTTAGGATATGGATTGCCAATACAATAGGGTATGTGAGTTTTGAGTATTGGAAGAGGCAATGAAATGTAGAAGCACAAGTAACTGGCCCTCAAATAAGAATATATAGGAAATCACTTCTACTTCATTAATGGAACTTATTATAATGTTACAAAATCATAGAACCATAATCTAGTTTTCTCTTTAAATCAAATAAAACGTTATCTAACTTACTCGTATTTATACTCATATAAAATCAAACCTCAGACTGTAATAATGATATTGCATTACCTAATTCGCGACCAAAACAACACCCGAAAGATCTCAGTTCAACATATATGAATATGTTACCATCAAAGTAACATTTACGCGGTGAATTCAACAGCACGAGTTCGTCAATTAGAAGAAGTACAAAAGACTCGACTTGTAGAACAACAGATATACTATGAGCAAGGACAGATTAAAGAAAGAGAAACAGAAACCCTAACCCTAGAGATGGGATCAGATGAGCTTGAAGGGAAGGGGCCACGGGATAGACCTGGGGACCTCGACCCGGTCCTTGATCCGCTCGATCTTCTTCTCCCGCTTGGGCCGCGCGTTGCCGTACGACCCCTTGAAGCGCTTCCCCCTCTTCGTCTTCTTGTCGCCGCGGCCGCACGGGACCAGAACGGGCGCCAACGACGAAGAGGAAAAGGAAAAGGAGGAGGAGAACATCGGCCGCCGCTCCACCACCTGGTGCATCGCCCGACTGGCCAGCCACCGCATCGCCATATGGGAGTTCGTTTGATGGCCGCCGCCTCGCTGCTGCTCCGAGAAGCTCCACGACCCTCGGACACCAAAGGGATTTCTATAAACCGGCGGCTTTTTGGGATCGAGGGTTTATCTCTCTCTCTCTCTCTCTCTCTCTCTCTCTCTATATATATATATATATATATATATATATATATATATATATATATATATATATATATATATATATATATATACATGTAGATATATAGGTATATACATCTTTATCTTTTATATATATATATTGTTGCTGGGGGTCCAAACCGAGAACGATTGGCACAGCGGTATGAACGGGGTTCCCATGGAATTACTTCGGTTGCGCTCCACCTTCCGCCGGGAAACCTGCAAGCAAGCCTCGCACCACCACCGGGGTAGTGGGGGCCCTCCGACGATCAAGTTAGGGGAGATCGAAGGAGAAGAAGAGGTAGCAGGTAAGATAATACTCTGGAAAATCTTGCTTACCCTCCCCTTCCCCCCCAGCCGCATATATATCAGGCTGGGGGGTTTTTCTGGGGATCGGTCATCGTGTGGCACGATGGGGTTGCCACTGACATGGTCGTTACAGGGCGTCGTGGGGCAGCGCTGGGTACGGCCATGGCAGGGCGTAGTGGAGCTCCGCTTTGTACGGCTGTTACAGGGGATCGTGGGGCAGCGCCGGATACGGCCGTTGCGGGGAGTAGTGGAGCAGGGGGCCGCGGCGTGCCTCAGGGGAACAGTCTGTTGTTGTCAAGAGATTGCCGACTTGGGGTCGGATTGCTGGATCAAGGGGCAGCCGACCCGGGGTCGGGCTGCGGAGCCGAAGATATCCGACCCGAGGTCGGATTGCTGGATCAAGGGGCACCCGACTCGGGGTCGGGCTGCGGAGCCGAAGATATCCGACCCGAGGTCGGATTGCTGGACCAAGGGGCAGCCGACTCGGGGTCGGGCTGCGGAGCTGAAGATATCCGACCCGAGGTCGGATTGCTGGATCAAGGGGCAGCCGTAGTCTTCCTGGGCGCGCGTGCCGGTCACGTGGGGCATGGTGGCTAAGTTCCCCCGTAACAGTAGCCCCCCACTTCCGAGCCTGGAACCAGGAGGGGAACGGGTGAAGGGAGTGACGCTTCGAGATTGCCGCCATCTCTCGGAAAGGCGCGCGCGCTCCGAACTCCCCGCCTTCTTTATGGCGTATGGCGGTTGTCGCTGATCTGGCAGTCTGCGGATTTCGGCGGACATCCTTCCTTAATGGCGTCGATTCGCCTTTGGGGCGCGAACGATCCTTCGGCAGCCGGGCGTCCTCTGGCGTCACCGAGGCGTCACCCGCCTTTCCGCCTATTTGACCGGGGGCCCTCCCCCGTCCGCCTTTCTCTTCACAGGCATCCTCGAGTTTCTCCCTTGTGCTGCTGCCGTTGCCGTCGGACTGTTCGTTCGCTCCTCCTTTGACGCTCTCGGAGCCGTTCTTCCTTCCCTTCCGGTGAGTTGCCCCACTCTTCAATTTAGGGCTCTCCGTACTTTCTCCCTTCGTATTAGTGTACCCCAGTCGTTCCGGTCCCTTCTCCCCTCTTGACCCCGTCCTGACCGTAGATTCACTGGCCGTTAGGGATGGACGAGGTAAGAGCGGACCGCATTCAGTCGGAGCTGGTCCCCGAAGACCTAGATAGGTTCGTGGCCCGGTACCACCTTCCCGAAGCCTGCAACGTTACGCTCCCGGGGCCTGAGGAGAGGATGTCCCATCCTCCTCCAGGGAAGGTCGCCATCAATGAGGACATCCTTCGGGCTGGGTTCCGCTTTCCCCTCTCGGACTTAGTCGTGCAGGTGCTTCGAGGTTTAAGAGTGGCGCCGACGCAACTGGTGCCGAACTCATGGCGTACCCTGACGGCCTTCCAGGTTCTCTGCCGCATGCACGAGGTTCCCGCCACCCTGAACGTCTTTTGGGAATGCTACGGCCTGAACGGCCACCCCCGGGACAGAGGGTGGTGGTGCTTTGCGGCGCGGCGAGGGTGCGGCCTCGTCAAGGAGGCTCCTTCCTCCATTCATGGCTGGAAGGAGCGTTTCTTTTTCATCGACGTAAATCCTTCTTGGGGAGTCGGGACAACCTGGGAGACGCCGATGAAGTCCCCGATCGGCCTATCGAGGTTGTCGAGGGAGGAGTCCGATGGCGTCGCCGTCTTGAGGGGGTTGGTTGCCGAGGGCCGGCTCCCCCCGGTGGCTAGCCTTATTTCCGAGGATGCCTTGGTGAACGTCGGTCTGAGCTCGGTCCCCGCCGACCGTGAGCCCGCCACCACTTCTTCTTTTTTAGCCCTTTTCTCCTCTTTCGTTTCTTCTTTCCATCAGTTTCTCAGTTTCTAACCATCTCATCCTTTTGTTGGAAATTATGTCCTAAATTCAATCAATTGTTGATTGTAAATGTATTTGAATCAATTATAAATAACATGGTATTTATTCATCACCAGAACATCTTCACAAACTCCGATGTGATGAAGTCCTTAGGACTGCTTTGTGTAATGAAATATGATTTTGTCACACAGGTCCTTAAATGTTCATGACCGTATGATATACTATTAATAGGACGATAGTATTATCGGGCGTAGGTCATTGTGTATCATATTTGTTGGTTGTCTTCCAAACCAAAGAGTATAGAGATACTAGTATGGTATACAGGTGAATGGTAGTGTACGTTCACTGAACGTGACCAATTGACGGACTCTCTCTTGTCAAGAGTTGTTCCAAGTGGATATGGGTATATGTATCCTTTAGACCTGAGATTGCAACCGGTGGCTTGCAAGCAACTCACTGTACTTTGGTGCCGGACTACCTGAATTTCTAATCCAGCGACGAAAGGTTTCTGGGTCCAGTCAAGTACTTGTGGTAGTCAGTTGCAGATCAAGATGGGATTGACCTCCCTTAGAAATAAGGGTGAATGCCTTGTGTTTTCAATTAAGTAGTACCCTGGCCAGGGAAAGTCAAATCACTATCACTTGACTTATTGAATTGAAACATATTTCCGGATGGATCGTTTCAGGGTAGACAGACTCTAAACCCATCCTGGGCATTTTCTGGTCAAGAGGATGAATTATGCAGTAACCATAGTCCATAGGTTCTAGAATGTTGCTTTGCATCTATTCGGCCTATCCGGTCGTCGGGTCCCATTGCTAGATGGTTACTTCGATTAGTGCAGGAAGTGTTCTTGTACTACCGACTTAGGTTCGAACCTGTGAGGTCACACGCTTAGAAGTTTCTGGATTGATCAAATGGCTGATTGACGATTGAGAATCGTCTAGAGGTAAAATAGTCAATGTGATTGACTGATTGCCCTAAGCAATTGTTGCTTGGAGAAGTTAATTGGTGATTAGATCACTGATTAGACTCAATTTGATTGAGTAATAGAGATTGGGCTTGACCAAATTCAAATATGATTTGAAGTTGGTAAAACCGTAATTGACACCAAAATTGGTTTGGTGAAAATGTCTAATTTGCCCCAACCAAATCAGATTTGGCTTGAGTCAAATTGGATTAAAATCAATTATGATCCTAGTATGACTAGGACTTCCTTCCCTATGTGGGACCCACATACTGTATGTGGGACCCACGTCCTGCCTAGGTGGGACCCACATACTGTATGTGGGACCCATGTCCTGCTTAGGTGGGACCCACATACTGTATGTGGGACCCACATCCCGGCCACCTCACCCCTTTGCATGCGTGACACGTGGCGGAGCAGGACACCTCTTTTGCTTGCATGCGTGATACGTGGTGGAGCAGGACACCTCTTTTGCTTGCATGTGTGACATGTGGCGGGCCTGGACACCTCACACTCCTCCTGATGTCATCCATGACCTCATCTGCCTCATGAGGTCATCCATGACATCGCCCTCCAGGCCACCTCACCCCTTTGCATGCGTGACACGTGGCTGAGCAGGACATCTCTCTTCCTTGCATGTGTGACATGTGTCCTGGCAGGACACCTCACAGGACACCTCATAGGGACACCTCACCTTCTTCTTGGCCTATAAATAGGCCACCCCTCTTCCTTCTTCCTAACACATGGAGAGCACCAGAGAAAGAGTGTGAGAGGAGAGAGTAGTTCTGAAGGTGAATGCCCAAGAAGGAGTTCTTGAGCTGTGAAGGTCCATCTTCTTCCTTCTCCCTTTCAGCCAACCTTCTGCCTCCCTGCGAGCTAGCACTCCCCGGGAAGCTGATCATTCCGGAGCTTCGCGTGGACGAGTCATCGAGGCCGGACGCTTGTGCGGCTGCGAAGCATCCTTGAAGGAACCTCCTTCTAAAGGTAAGAGATCTGATCTCTTTTATGGTTGAGATATGATCTCAATCTTCAAATCACAAGAAATTGTGATTTATGCATATTGATTTGAATTACACAATCCTCGGGATCTGAGGGCTTTGTGATATATGGTGTCAAAGCAAAGGATTAGTGGAGACTATCCGATTCTCGGGAACTCTCACGCGTGATCGTGTGACGAAGCGTGGCTCTCCACCCGGGGGCTCATATGATGAGTGCTTTGATAGGCACGCGCGGGTGTCACCCTATGTATTGGGACTGAGCCTGCGCCACATGTGATGTGCAGTTGAAGACTGTCTTCGACTGGTACCAGAGTTAAAATATCTAAAATATCAAGCATGTTTTTGGTTAAAATGTTTAACCCGTTCTTTCCGCATAAAAATTTTCTGAAATTCATGCTTAGCCCTCTGCACGCACACCATCAGTGGTATCAGAGCCCGTCCAGGTTCTTTGTAATATCAAATATCTATGCAAGATGTGATCTTTTACATATGATGTAAACTAATTATATTATTTCATTATGTTATTCATATGATGAATGAACATGTTTGTTTGCATGATTAACTTGAATCTTAAAAGTGTTTTAACGATTTAAAGTTACGGAGCATGCAAAACAAAGATAAGACATGAATAATGTAATATACTTAATTATGAATTGAGTAATGATATAGATCCTAGACTTTAAATGTGATTTGAATGTCTAAGACATTGCATAATTCATGGGGTAATGGGTTAGCTAAATCAAATCCAAATGATTTGGACTCAATGGTTGAAATCAAACTTGGTAGAGTAGTTGATCTAATCTAATTAAAGTTGTTTCTTAGATTGGGTCAAGATTGCTCTTGATCTTTGCAATAGTTGTAGTTGATCAAGTCCATGTCTTTGATTAGACCAAATGGATGTTGATTTAGGCTTCGTGGTTGAGCTTGAGTTATGATATTGATCGAATTGAAATTGATAAACCAGCTGGTGTCAAAGGCAACTGTAATCAGTAGGTTTTTAATTGGGAGCTACTTGCTGGGTTTCGGTCCAGTCAAGTTAATGGCATACCCTTCCGCTGATCTCACTTACCTGGCCATCTTGGTGAATCTCTTTTGATCAGATCTCTGATTGACTCTAATTGACCCATGCCTGTAAGAAAATCAGTTGGACTGATTTAGGTGCGCTGACTTGAATCTATTTCCTATGATACCTGACTTATGAAGTCAGTGGGAGGATTTGGATTGAGTCAGCTTTTTATTACAAAAATCCTCTAAATTATTAGGTCCATAAAATGATATGGTTAATGGAGATGACCACGTCATAGCCTCCCATTAGTTGTGTGATAATGAGTCCAATACGTCTATATACATTGGAGGCGCGTGCGCGCACTGGTGCGTATCGGCCATTGGAATTGTCATACAATAATGATGAGTCGGTTGCAATTATTGGAATGGGTGGTCCGGTTGGATACCGGCCAAAGTCGGGCTTGACCATCTATTAGATAGTTTGCATTGATTGCTACATGTTAATGGTTGGACCTGACCGGGACTTTTAGTAGTGTCGATATACGCCTGCTGAAGTGCTTCCTGGGGCAGAATGATCACTAGAAGTTGTTTAGTTGAAGCAATTTGTTATGAACCTACCTTTAGGTGTATTTGGGTTGATACCGACCAAAGTCGGGCCCAGGTATAGCCTATTGGATTCTAGTGCCCACTAAAGAATTAAGAGTAATTCTTCGGATTAGAGGTAGAGGCTCCTGATTCGTATAAAATAGTGGAAGGATCTTTAGACTAAAATCCATGTCTTTAGATTAATTGATTCATTTACTAATAAGGCCATGGTTTTATCCTTTATGCAGAAATGTCCTCTTATAAGTTCCCCCTATCACTATTGGATAGTGATGAGCCGACTAGACCTTTGATTAAGAATCAGGCTAACTCGAGTGCTAATGAGAGAAATCAGCAAAGAGTTGCTGGTCAAGGTGGTTATATGATAACACCTTATAATTTCTCTGTATGTGATATGATGACTTGGGTATTGGATACCGGAAGTCCTTTTAATATCTGTAATACGTTGAAAGGACTGCAAGTCATTGAGAATTTCGGTAACAATGAGAAATTCCTAAATGTTGGAGATGGAAGAACTGTTCCAGTTCTTGCATTAGGTAATATTCAAATTGTTTCAAATTCTCACATAATTGCCCTTGGTGAATGTCACTATTGTCCTAGTTTCTTAATGAATGTCATTTCCGTTGGTCATTTGGCCTTAAACGGTTATGAAATTTGTATAAAGAAGGATTATTGTGATATCATTATGAATGGTGTTACAGTAATCAATGGACGATTAAACAATGGCATTTATGTATTGTCACAACCTGTTAGTGTAATGTACACTACAAGTAAACGCCCTAGATCTGATGATGTCTCTGATATCTACCTTTGGTATTGTAGGCTAGGTCATATTAACAAGAACAGGATCAACAGGTTGGCCTCACTGGATATTTTAAATATTAATGATTGTGAATCATTACCTACCTGTGAGTCTTGTCTTCTTGGAAAAATGACCAAGTCGCCTTTTACTGGAAAAGGTATACGAGCTGGTGCTGTATTAGGTCTTGTACATTCGGATGTATGTGGACCTATGAGCACTAGTGCAAGAGGTGGATACAGCTATTTCATTACATTTACCGACGACCTATCTCGGTATGGGTATGTGTTTCTTATGAAACACAAGTATGAATCATTTGAAATGTTCAAATTATACCGTAATGAAGTAGAGAAACAAACTGGACAGTGTATTAAGATACTTCGATCTGATCGAGGTGGTGAATACCTCTCCAGTGATTTCTTGACATATCTGGAGGAGAATGGGATTCTCTCTCAGTGGACCCCTCCCGGAACACCGCAGCATAATGGTGTGTCTGAAAGGAGGAATCGGACTCTGTTGGACATGGTCCGATCCATGATGGGGTTTACAGTTTTGCCCTTATCATTTTGAGGTTATGCACTTGAGACCGCTTGTTATATTCTTAATAGAGTTTCCAGTAAATCTGTGACTAAAACTCCATATGAGATATGGACCGGTCAAAAGCCTGTACTCTCTCACCTTAAAGTTTGGGGGTCTCCAGCCTACGTCCGTCGTTTGAAAGCAGATAAACTGGAAGCTAGGTCGGAAGAATGTCTTTTTGTCGGCTACCCAAAAGAAACCAAAGGGTATTATTTCTACCAGGTTAATGAACAAAGGTTGTTCGTCAGCAATAGAGCTGTCTTCTTGGAGAAGAAATTTCTTAGTGAAAGAACGAACAGCTCTAAGGTTGAGCTTGATGAGGTTCAACAGGTAGAGGATCAGACAACTAGAACTGAACCGTTAGAGTCTGATTTGATTGGATCAAACTCAGAACCCATTAAGGTTGCACCCGTTAGGCGATCCGGTAGAGTACCGCATCAACCGGATAGATACTATGGTTTTCTTGTCCGGGACGATGATCCCATTCGTCTCGATGAGAACGATGAGGATCCCGTCACCTATATGGATGCTATGCAAAGGTCTGACTCTGATAAATGGCTTGGAGCCATGGAATCTGAAATGGAGTCCATGAAGGTCAATGATGTATGGACATTGGTTGACCCACCCGAAGGATTTAAACCCATAGGGTGTAAGTGGATTTTCAAACGGAAAAGAGGCGCAGACGAAAAGGTGGAAACCTATAAAGCTCGTCTGGTTGCCCAGGGATTTCGTCAGCGTTATGGTATTGACTATGACGAAACGTTTTCGCCTGTGGCAATGCTAAAATCCATTCGGATCATGCTTGCGATTGCGGCCCATCTGGACTTTGAGATCTGGCAGATGGATGTTAAAACCGCTTTTCTAAATGGAGATTTAGAGGAACAGGTGTATATAATACAGCATGAAGGTTTTATTTCTGCAGATGAGTCTAAGGTGTGTAGGCTGCAAAAGTCCATATATGGACTAAAGCAGGCATCTCGGAGTTGGAACATTCGTTTTGACAGGGTTATCAAAACTTATGGCTTCGTTAAGAACGAAGAGGAACCTTGCATATACAAATGGGCTAATGGTACGGTAGTCTTATTTCTTGTACTGTATGTGGATGATATTCTCCTAATAGGGAATGACATTGCTGCACTACAGGGAGTAAAAATATGGCTTTCATCACAATTCTCCATGAAGGATTTGGGAGAAGCATCCTACATCCTTGGGATGAAGATCTATAGAGATAGATCTAGGAGGTTGCTCGGTCTGTCCCAATCCATGTACATAAATACTGTGCTGAAACGTTTCAGCATGGAAAATTCCAAGAAAGGCTATCTTCCGATAGGTCATGGAATTACTCTTTCTAAAGGAGATTGCCCCACAACTCCCCAAGAAAGAGAGCGTATGAGTAGAATTCCATATGCCTCTACTGTGGGATCTATTATGTATGCTATGACTTGTACTAGACCAGATGTGGCGTATTCACTAGGAGTAGTGAGTAGGTACCAATCTGACCCAGGAGAAAGCCACTGGAAAGTTGTAAAGACTATCCTCAAGTATTTGAGAAATACTAAGGATAAGTGGCTTGTTTATGGAGATACTGAGTTGAGACTTGTCGGTTATACCGATTCAAGTTTTCAATCAGACCGTGATGATAGCAAGTCTGTGTCTGGTTATGTTTTTACCCTGTGTGGTGGGGCTGTCTGTTGGAAGAGTTCCAAGCAGACTACTATAGCGGACTCTGTGTGCGAGGCGGAGTACATTGCGGCATCGGATGCGGCAAAGGAAGCTGTGTGGCTGCGGAAGTTCATTGCTGAGCTCGGAGTTGCACCCTCCCTTAGTGGACCAGTCCTTGTCTATTCGGATAGCACTGGTGCCATCGCTCAGGCCAAGGAACCAAGAGCTCACCAGCGCACCAAGCACATTCTGCGCAGATATCACCTGGTTCGTGAGATAGTAGAACGAGGTGACGTTGATCTTCAAAAGATTGACGGGAAGGATAACTTAGCCGACCCCTTCACTAAGGCCCTCAGTGTAAAGGAGTTTGACCATCATTACTTGAAGATGGGTATACGATACTGTACTGATTGGCTTTAGTTCAAGTGGGAGTTGTTGGAAATTATGTCCTAAATTCAATCAATTGTTGATTGTAAATGTATTTGAATCAATTATAAATAACATGGTATTTATTCATCACCAGAACATCTTCACAAACTCCGATGTGATGAAGTCCTTAGGACTGCTTTGTGTAATGAAATATGATTTTGTCACACAGGTCCTTAAATGTTCATGACCGTATGATATACTATTAATAGGACGATAGTATTATCGGGCGTAGGTCATTGTGTATCATATTTGTTGGTTGTCTTCCAAACCAAAGAGTATAGAGATACTAGTATGGTATACAGGTGAATGGTAGTGTACGTTCACTGAACGTGACCAATTGACGGACTCTCTCTTGTCAAGAGTTGTTCCAAGTGGATATGGGTATATGTATCCTTTAGACCTGAGATTGCAACCGGTGGCTTGCAAGCAACTCACTGTACTTTGGTGCCGGACTACCTGAATTTCTAATCCAGCGACGAAAGGTTTCTGGGTCCAGTCAAGTACTTGTGGTAGTCAGTTGCAGATCAAGATGGGATTGACCTCCCTTAGAAATAAGGGTGAATGCCTTGTGTTTTCAATTAAGTAGTACCCTGGCCAGGGAAAGTCAAATCACTATCACTTGACTTATTGAATTGAAACATATTTCCGGATGGATCGTTTCAGGGTAGACAGACTCTAAACCCATCCTGGGCATTTTCTGGTCAAGAGGATGAATTATGCAGTAACCATAGTCCATAGGTTCTAGAATGTTGCTTTGCATCTATTCGGCCTATCCGGTCGTCGGGTCCCATTGCTAGATGGTTACTTCGATTAGTGCAGGAAGTGTTCTTGTACTACCGGCTTAGGTTCGAACCTGTGAGGTCACACGCTTAGAAGTTTCTGGATTGATCAAATGGCTGATTGACGATTGAGAATCGTCTAGAGGTAAAATAGTCAATGTGATTGACTGATTGCCCTAAGCAATTGTTGCTTGGAGAAGTTAATTGGTGATTAGATCACTGATTAGACTCAATTTGATTGAGTAATAGAGATTGGGCTTGACCAAATTCAAATATGATTTGAAGTTGGTAAAACCGTAATTGACACCAAAATTGGTTTGGTGAAAATGTCTAATTTGCCCCAACCAAATCAGATTTGGCTTGAGTCAAATTGGATTAAAATCAATTATGATCCTAGTATGACTAGGACTTCCTTTCCTATGTGGGACCCACATACTGTATGTGGGACCCACGTCCTGCCTAGGTGGGACCCACATACTGTATGTGGGACCCATGTCCTGCTTAGGTGGGACCCACATACTGTATGTGGGACCCACATCCCGGCCACCTCACCCCTTTGCATGCGTGACACGTGGCGGAGCAGGACACCTCTTTTGCTTGCATGCGTGATACGTGGTGGAGCAGGACACCTCTTTTGCTTGCATGTGTGACATGTGGCGGGCCTGGACACCTCACACTCCTCCTGATGTCATCCATGACCTCATCTGCCTCATGAGGTCATCCATGACATCGCCCTCCAGGCCACCTCACCCCTTTGCATGCGTGACACGTGGCTGAGCAGGACATCTCTCTTCCTTGCATGTGTGACATGTGTCCTGGCAGGACACCTCACAGGACACCTCATAGGGACACCTCACCTTCTTCTTGGCCTATAAATAGGCCACCCCTCTTCCTTCTTCCTAACACATGGAGAGCACCAGAGAAAGAGTGTGAGAGGAGAGAGTAGTTCTGAAGGTGAAAGCCCAAGAAGGAGTTCTTGAGCTGTGAAGGTCCATCTTCTTCCTTCTCCCTTTCAGCCAACCTTCTGCCTCCCTGCGAGCTAGCACTCCCCGGGAAGCTGATCATTCCGGAGCTTCGCGTGGACGAGTCATCGAGGCCGGACGCTTGTGCGGCTGCGAAGCATCCTTGAAGGAACCTCCTTCTAAAGGTAAGAGATCTGATCTCTTTTATGGTTGAGATATGATCTCAATCTTCAAATCACAAGAAATTGTGATTTATGCATATTGATTTGAATTACACAATCCTCGGGATCTGAGGGCTTTGTGATATATGGTGTCAAAGCAAAGGATTAGTGGAGACTATCCGATTCTCGGGAACTCTCACGCGTGATCGTGTGACGAAGCGTGGCTCTCCACCCGGGGGCTCATATGATGAGTGCTTTGATAGGCACGCGCGGGTGTCACCCTATGTATTGGGACTGAGCCTGCGCCACATGTGATGTGCAGTTGAAGACTGTCTTCGACTGGTACCAGAGTTAAAATATCTAAAATATCAAGCATGTTTTTGGTTAAAATGTTTAACCCGTTCTTTCCGCATAAAAATTTTCTGAAATTCATGCTTAGCCCTCCGCACGCACACCATCACCTTTTTGCAGAAATCGACGACGTCATGCAGTCGGACAAGGCAATGGCTGTTAGTAGGGCGCCCCTATTGGAAGCGGTCCGGAGGAAGAAACGGACTCCTCCGAGCGGGGTCCCACCGGCGAAGAAGCCCCGCCAGCAGGCGACTCCGACGCCGACAGACGGGTCCGGGCCCACCGATCAGGGGGACGCCGCGGGCTCGGATCGACAGCTGACGCCGTATCAGCCCTCCGGTGATGAGACTACCGCTTTTCCGGAGGTGTCATCCGGGCGTGCCCGAGACGGCCGGGTCGGACGCAGTCGGTCCCCAGCCCGGCCTTCGGCTCGGTCGGCTTTGGATGATACGAGAAGGAGGGGCGCGTCGAGGCCCCGGCCGAGCGGGACCCTGTCGATTTCTGGCGCGGCCCCCGCCCCAAGCACGGTCGGCATGACTCTCCCCCAAGCGATGGGTAAGGGTAAGGCTGCAGAACCACCGTCCGGCTCCGGGGCGAAGTCGGGGTCGGCCTTCACTTTTGCCGGCGCCCGAAACCTCGTCGAGACGGTGCTGCTGGAGAGTGACCGTAGGCAGGTCCGGCAGATGAGGATCCCTGAAGTCGGAGCTGCCAGCTGCGTCTGTCTCATGTCGGTGAGTGTTCTTTTGGTCGCTTTCGTCATTTATAGGCTCTATTGATCCCCGTCTGACGCTCTCATTTTTCCTATCTTTTAGCTCGCCCAGTACATGATCCGTCTGGAGGAGGGCCACGAGAAACAGGCGAGGCTTCTGGCGAGGGCCGAGAGCCGACTGAAAGCTGTAGAGGAGGGAGGCCAGGCTGCGGCGGGGAGGACGACCAGGGACCTCGAGACGAGGCTCCAGGTGGCCGAAGAGCGGGCACTCGGCTTTGCCGCCCTTGAGAGGCAACTGTTGGAGGCTCAGGAGCAACTCAAGGTTGCCTCGGGTCTCGAAGGCGAGATCAGGAAGGCGGAGGAGCGGGCCGAAAAGCAGTCCCGGAAGGCTGCCGACTTCCGGGAGAGGTGGGAGAAGGCCCAGCAGTCGGCCGACAATGCCCGCAACCGAACCCGATCTCTTGAAGCCAGGCTGGTCGAATTGGAGTCGGCCTTGGAGGGGACTCGTGCGAGCAATCAGGAGCTTCATTCGCGCCTGGAGGAGGCTGAGGCTGCTCGCGTCGCTGCCGAGGCGAAGCACATGGAGGTTCGGGCCGATCTGCTGAGGGTTTCCTCCGAGGCGGACGACCGGATTGTGGCGAAGGTCATGGAAGCGAAAGCTCAGATTACGGAGCGAGCGGAGGCGGCGCTGGCCGAGAAGAGCGCGGAAATCGGACGTCAGGCGGTACAGGCCTATCGTCAGTCCGCCGAGTTCATCCGTGACATGTCGGACGCGGGGTCCGACTCCTTTGCCTTAGGCTTCGATGAAGGCCTGGCAAGGGTGTCTGCTAAATACTCCGAAATTGACCTGAGTGGGGTCTCCCTCCTCGACTCCCCTCCGATGCCATTGCCTGCCGATTCTCCAACCGTCTCCCTACCCTTCGCGGACGTGCTCGCCGTTCCCGACCCAGTGGTTCCTCCAAGCTGACTTTCTGTACTTTTCTTTGTTCTTCTTTTTTTGTATGTTGGCGTTTTGCCATGTTGTATGGGTCTCGGCCCTGATGCAACGAAAGTTAATGCAAACAAAGTGTTTCTTTATTTCACTTTCGTCCTTCCTCTTTTTAACTCTTAGTAGCGTCTCGCCGACTCCTGACTCTTGAAGTTCCTCCGGCGCTAGGCCAGGCATCCGAGGGTTAGGCCTCAGGAAATTCTTCCGGCGCTAGGCCAGGCATCCGAGGGTTTGGCCTCAGGAAATTCTTCTGGCGCTAGGCCAGGCATCCGAGGGTTAGGCCTCAGGAAATTCTTCCGGCGCTAGGCCAGGCATCCGAGGGTTAGGCCTCAGGAAATTCTTCCGGCGCTAGGCCAGGCATCCGAGGGTTAGGACTCAGGAAATTCTTCCGGCGCTAGGCCAGGCATCCGAGGGTTAGGCCTCAGGAAATTCTTCCGGCGCTAGGCCAGGCATCCGAGGGTTAGGTCTCAGGAAATTCTTCCGGCGCCAGGCCAGGCATCCGAGGGTTAGGCCTCAGGAAATTCTTCCGGCGCCAGGCCAGGCATCCGAGGGTTAGGCCTCAGGAAATTCTTCCGGCGCCAGGCCAGGCATCCGAGGGTTAGGCCTCAGGAAATTCTTCCGGCGCCAGGCCAGGCATCCGAGGGTTAGGCCTCAGGAAATTCTTCCGCTGGTCGGCCAAGGCTGGCGCAAGCCGAGGCGACCGGTCGGGGCTTCAGGCTAGTCTGCTCCCGGGATGATCATCGGATTAGCCTGGCATCCGAGGGCCGAGCCTCGGGGAATTCCGCTCGTTGGTCGGCCAAGGCTGGCGCAAGCCGAGGCGACCGGTCGGGGCTTCAGGCTAGTCTGCTCCCGGGATGATCATCGGGTTAGCCTGGCATCCGAGGGCCGAGCCTCGGAGAATTCCGCTCGTTGGTCGGCCAAGGCTGGCGCAAGCCGAGGCGACCGGTCGGGGCTTCAGGCTAGTCTGCTCCCGGGATGATCATCGGGTTAGCCTGGCATCCGAGGGCCGAGCCTCGGGGAATTCCGCTCGTTGGTCGGCCAAGGCTGGCGCAAGCCGAGGCGACCGGTCGGGGCTTCAGGCTAGTCTGCTCCCGGGATGATCATCGGGTTAGCCTGGCATCCGAGGGCCGAGCCTCGGGGAATTCCGCTCGTTGGTCGGCCAAGGCTGGTGCAAGCCGAGGCGACCGGTCGGGGCTTCAGGCTAGTCTGCTCCCGGGATGATCATCGGGTTAGCCTGGCATCCGAGGGCCGAGCCTCGGGGAATTCCGCTCGTTGGTCGCGCGCCTATCACTTGCCGCTCGACGGGGTTTCTCCGTGGCCAGCTGCGATCGTGTTTCTCCTCCTCCCGAAGTGCCACCTGGGGAACACCAGAAGGCCATTAAATGCTAATTGAGGCGTTACCTGGAAAATCGGACCGGCCAGTTGCTGCTTGCGAGGAGTGCCAGTTAAGCGGCCGCGATACGCGCGTTCTTCGAGGCGGATGCGGCCTGGGCACATGCGGAGATACGGGGGCCGCAGGATACACGCCGCCCGGAGTGTCCTGCACGAAGAATACAATTAAGGAGAACGACGCTTAGGAGATCGTGGGGGGATAAGCCTCGAGAGCCAAAACGGCTCCGGATTCGATGTGCCCGCATTTATTAGAGCCACCCGCATCGGAACGACCGGGGGGCCACAGTTTGGCTATAAATATAAGCGTAGGTGCGGTGGAGCCTGCCAAGCCGGAGCTGTTCAGGTTGCCATGGGTCGTAGACCTCCTCTCCGGCGCGTGGCTGGAAAATCCCTGCCGGAGGAACGGGAGGCGCGCCCCTCGCGACTTCCGCCAACTAGCCGTTTCATCTGGGATCAACAGGAAGATTCTCTCCGGTGGAACTCCGCCCTAGGCGTTTCATCCGGGATCACATCCCCCCTCTTTTCAGTCCCACCTTCCGATTGAGCTCTGCGCTAGACGCTTCATCCGGGATCGCGCCTCCTCGCGCTCTTCTCCCTTGTATTCCTTTCCTCCCCTTCTCCTGGGGAAGACCGGAATATCCCTTGGAGGTGGCGTTCCTCTAGAAGCAGTGTGAACTTCTTCTTCGTCCGCGCCGGCTCTTCGTCTTTTGCGTGAGGCGTCGATGGCGCCTCCGGGGGGAAGCACCCACGGCCAGTGGGATTGTAGCTGCTTCGGGCGGAGGGTTCGGAATCCCAGATTTTCAGCTCCACGGAGTTCCCACCTCTTCCTTACTTTCTTTACTCCCCAATCCCCCTCTGGGAATTCTTTGTAATCACACGAACACGCCATTGTAACCAGGGATTATTGAAATGAAAAGAACTATATATTTTTTGAACTGTCTTTCTGGCTTTGTCTTTCTACTGGTAATATATCCGCAGGTTAGCGGAATTCCAGCTCCTTGGAATTTCTCGACCATCTAGGGCCTCCAACTGGTAGGAGCCAGGTCGGTTTACCCAGCGAACCCTATACGGGCCTTCCCAATTTGGCGCCAGCTTCCCACCTTCCGCGGGTTGAGATGCTTTGGTTCGCCTTAGCACCAAATCTCCGATTCTGAAAAGTTTTGGTCGGACCTTGGAGTTATAATATCGGGCCACCCTCCGCTGATACATCGCCATCCGAACCTGCGCCATTTTTCTCGCTTCTTCCAAGAGGTCCAGGTTCCCTCGGAGTTGCTCCGAATTGGCCTCGGGTCGGTGCGCGGCCACCCGGGGCGAGGGGAGTCCGAGCTCCATGGGGACAACCGCTTCCGTGCCATAGGTTAGGCTGAAAGGTGTCTCCCCGGTAGGGGTCCGATGCGTGGTCCGATACGCCCAAAGGACGTTCTCGAGTTCTTCGACCCAAGCTTGCCTCGTCCGACCGATTCGCGCCTTAATTCCTTGGAGGATTGTCCGATTTGTCACCTCGGCCTCGCCGTTGGTTTGGAGATGCGACACAGATGTGAACCGATGCTCGATCCCGAACCCCTCGCAGAAGTCACGGAAATGCTTGTTGTCGAACTGTCGACCATTATCCGAGATGAGGACCCGGGGTACCCCAAATCAGACAATGATGTTTTTCTTCACGAACTTCCGGACTTGCGTCTCCGTGATAGTGGCCAGCGGCTCTGCCTCCACCCACTTGGTGAAGTAGTCGATTGCAACAATCAAGAATTTCCGCTGGGCGGAAGCGACGGGGAATGGTCCGAGGATATCCATTCCCCATTGTGCGAAGGGCCAGGGTGCGGTGATTGGTGCCAAGGGGACAGAAGGGACTCTCTGGACGTTGGCGTGGCGCTGGCAGGCGTCGCATTTCCGTACGTGACCCTTTGAGTCCTCCAACAAGGTAGGCCAATAATAGCCTTGCCTCATGATCTTGTGCGCCAAGGACCTAGCCCCCGAGTGCGATCCGCAGACGCCCTCGTGGACTTCGCCGAGGACGTAGGCCGCCTCCGAGGGGCGGAGGCACCTTAAGAGGGGGGCGGTAAACGAGGTCCGATACAGCCTCCCTTCATAGAGTACGTAGTGGGCGGACTTCCTGACAAGTCGCCGAGCTTGATCTTCGTCTTCAGGGAGGATCCCTTCGGCGAGGTAGGCGACGAGCGGGTCCATCCAAGACGGCTCCGGATCAATCGCCATCACCGCTCCAGCCTCGCCGATGCTCGGGGCATCCAGGGTCTCCAGGTAGATTGCCCTCGACAAGTTGTGCGCCTCTGCGCCCACCAAGCGGGACAACCTGTCGGCCCTGGCATTTTCGCTTCTGGGGACCTGCTGGAGGGCGACGCTGCCGAGGTCGGGAATGAGTGCTTGCACCTTCCGGACGTAGTTCTGCATGGTCGGGCTCCGGGCCCCGAACTCCCCACGGACCTGCCCGACCACCAACTGGGAGTCGGTGAAAACCTTCAAACGCCGGATGCCGAGCTCCCCGGTGAGTTTGAGTCCCGCGACTAGGGCCTCGTACTCCGCCTCGTTGTTGGTCACTGGAAATCCAAACCTCAAGGCATACTCGGCTATCACTCCATCAGGACTGGTAAGGACCAGCCCGGCTCCTCCACCCTCGGGGTTCGACGACCCATCGATGTGAAGCGTCCAGGTCGGGAGGTCGAGGCTGGGCATTTCCGACGGTCTAGGCTCCGCCTCCTACACCGTGCACTCAGCGAGGAAGTCCGCGGCACCTGGGCCTTGATGGCGGGTTGAGGCTGGTAGCGGATGTCGAACTCACCGAGTTCTACTGCCCACTTCACCAGCCGTCCCGCATTCTCGGGATTGCTGAGGATCTGTCGTAGTGGTTGATCAGTTAAGAGGGTGACAGAATGGGCCTGGAAATAGGGGCGGAGCCTCCTGGTCGCGGTCAGCAGCGCGAAGGCGATCTTTTCAGCCTTCGTATACCGCGTCTCGGCATCCCGTAGGACCCGAATGATGTAGTACACGGGCTTCTGGAGCTTTGTCTTTTCCCGAACCAGCACCGCACTGACCGCGGTTGGGGAGACCGCCAGATAGAGGTAGAGCATCTCCCCTTCTTGCGGCTTGGACAGCAGGGGAGGAGACGCCAGGTATTCCTTGAGCTGGTCGAATGCTGCTTGACATTCGGCCGTCCAGAGGAAGTCTTTCGGGCGTTTTAACACTTTGAAGAATGGTTGGCAGCGTTCGGCCGATTTTGCCACAAATCGTCCGAGCGCGGTGACCCTTCCAGCGAGCTCCTGAACCTCCTTCACTTTGGTCGGAGGGGACATACCTTGGATGGCCTTGATTTTATCCGGGTTGGCTTCGATACCCCGCTGGTTGACAATGAAACCGAGGAACCTCCCGGCCGAAGCGCCAAAGGCGCACTTCGCTGGGTTCAGCTTCATGCGAAACTTCCGCAAGGTGGTGAAAGTCTCCTCCAGATCCACGATGTGCTGGTCTGCCTGGCGGCTCTTCACCAGCATATCGTCCACGTACACCTCCATGTTCCGGCCGATTTGCTCCTTGAAGATTTTGTTGACGAGGCGCTGGTAAGTGGCGCCAGCATTCTTCAGACCGAAGGGCATTACCTTGTAGCAGTACAACCCCCGGTCTGTTATAAAGGCAGTTTTCTCCTCGTCCTGTGGGGCCATCATTATCTGGTTGTAACCGGAGAAGGCGTCCATGAAAGACAGCAGCTGATATCCGGAAGTCGCGTCGACCAGTTGGTCTATCCGCGGAAGCGGAAAGCTATCCTTAGGGCACGCCTTGTTCAGGTCGGTATAGTCGACGCACATCCTCCACTTCCCGCTCGCCTTCCGGACAAGTACGACATTTGCCAGCCACTCGGGGTAACTCACCTCCCTTATGAATCCTGCCTTCAAGAGCTTGTCTACCAACTGGTCGACCACCCGGATCCGATCCGGGGCACAGTGTCTCTTCTTCTGCTTCACTGGCCGGTGGGTCGGGTCGACGTTGAGGGCGTGAGAAATGACCTCCGGGTCGATCCCAGGTACATCGGCCGCCGACCAGGCAAATACATCGGCATTGGCTCGAAGGAATTCCACCAACCGGGCCCGAGCTCTCGGGTCGAGATTGGCGTCGACCCGGACCGCCCGGTCCCGGCGGTCTTCCTCGAGGGGAACTTCGACCACACCCTCGGCCGGCTCCCCCTGCCGCAAGGCCACCTCGTCTCTGGCATCAAGGGACTCGACGTTGAGGGCTTCTGCGGGCTTCTTCCCTTTAAGGGTCGCTAAGAAACATTGCCGTGCGGTCGGTTGGTCACCTCGGACCTCCCCGATCCCGACCGTCGTGGGGAACCGCATGAGCAAGTGGTACGTGGAGACCACCGCGCGAAGGACGTTCAGCCCGGGTCGTCCGAGGATAGCGTTGTAGGCCGAGGGAACACGGACGACCAAGAACCCGAGTCGCACCGTGGCTTCTGCGGGTGCGACGCCCGCAGTCACAGGCAGCTCAACGACACCTTCCACCGGGACAGCGTCGCCGGTGAATCCTATGAGGGGGGTGGATATTTTGCGCAACGATTGTCTGGATAAGCCCAGCTTTTGGAAGGCCATGGCGTCATCGTAGGGGGTCTGAACCCCCTTTACATCCTCATCACAAAAGGTGATTACATTGCCGACCCTCTGCCTCTTTGCGACGGCCGCACCTGACGCCTCCGTCGAGCCCCCTGCGTTCCTCACGGGCCGGGGGCAGCCCCCAGTGATAGTGTGGATCACGCCCGCAACGGGTCGATTCTGCTCCCGAGGCTCCGGAGGAGCCGGGTCGGTCGGACGCGGGTCTGCGGGGGGACGTCGGTCGCTCACATATCGACCGAGACGCCCCCGGCGGATGAGAGCCTCGATCTCGTCCCGAAGCTAGAAGCAGTCTTCTGTGTCGTGGCCGTGGTCTCGGTGGTACTCACAGTACGCCCGGGAGGGCCTCTTCCCAGGGATCTTCCGCATCTGTCTCGGGGCCGGGAGGTCCTCCCGCCCCTTGATCTCCATAAGGATCTGGGCCCGGGGAGTCAGGAGAGGGGTGTACCGGTTGAAACGTCGGGGCGGAGAACGAGGGCGTGGGGCGCCGTGGTTCTTCGCCGGCGCTGGGGCGTCGGGCTCCTCCTCTGGCGTGCCTCTTTCCGCCTTTTCTTCCCAAGCTTTGGAAGGATCTCGGCGGCCTCCTTGCTCCGGTGGGCGGCCGCCTCCTCGGCGTCCGCATACTGGTTCGCCCGGGACAACAGCTCTGGGAAGCTCCGCGGCAGGCATTTGTCCAGGGAGAAGGTGAGTCTGCCCTTCCGGAAGCCACGCTTCAGGGCTGAAAGAGCTACTTCCTGACTCAGGTTCCGGACCTCCAGCGTAGCCCTGTTGAAGCGGGTAAGATAATCCCGTAGGCTTTCTCCCTCGTTTTGCCGAACATCGAAGAGGGAGTCGGAGACCAGTCGCCGCCGGCTACTGACGGCGAAATGAGTGACGAAGAGGCGAGTGAACTGGTCGAAGGACCAGATTGAGTCAGCCTCCAGCCCGGCGAACCACGCCCTCGCCGGGCCACGGAGGGTTGCCGGGAAAGCCTTGCAGAGAAGGGGATCTGATGCCCCGTGGAGGAGCATAAGGGTCCTGAAACTCTCGACGTGATCCCGCGGGTCCGCCGCCCCGTCATAGGGCTCGATCGCCGGCATTTTGAACCCCGGCGGATTCGGGGTCCGCAGGATCCTCGAGGCGAGCGCCGGCTGGGAGGAGATCTCTAAGTCGGCGAAGGGATCTTTGGAATGGCCCTTCAGGACCTGGAGTTGTCGGTGGAGATCGTCCACCCGCCGGTCCAGGGAGCGCGACCGGTGGGTGGGAGACAAGGAGCGGCGAGAGGGGGACCGACTGGAGCGCGGGTTCCTCGAGGACTGGGGGGTCTGGGAACGCGCCCGGGCCCGCCTCTCGGACCCCGCGCAGCTCCGGTGGGAAGGTCCCGGCAGAATGGAGCGTGCTCGAGAATCCTCCTCGCGCCGGCGCCCCTCCCCATGGGAGAGGAAGGAGCGCGGGTTGAGGAGGACAGGCGAACGCTCAGGCAGCGGCGGCTCCTGAACCCGCTGCGGCGCCCGGGACATCGCACCCTGCAGATTCTGCACCGTCTCCGCGAGGGTGCGAACCTGCTGGGTTAGCTGGTCGAACTGGGCGGCTTCGACCGTCTGAGCGGGCAGTGGGGAGGTGGAGTGTTGCTGAGAGCGTGTTGGAGAAGCAGCGGCCCTCCGGCCAGAGGCGCGAGAGGCCCCGCGACCGGAAGCATTGGAAGCTCCACGACCACCTCGCCGTGCCATTACGATCGCTCTGAGATTCGGTCCCTTCCTCTAGCGCCAACTGTTGCTGGGGGTCCAAACCGAGAACGATTGGCACAGCGGTATGAACGGGGTTCCCTTGGAATTACTTCGGTTGCGCTCCACCTTCCGCCGGGAAACCTGCAAGCAAGCCTCGCACCACCACCAGGGTAGTGGGGGCCCTCCGACGATCAAGTTAGGGGAGATCGAAGGAGAAGAAGAGGTAGCAGGTAAGATAATACTCTGGAAAATCTTGCTTACCCTCTCCTTCCCCCCCAGCCGCATATATATCAGGCTGGGGGGTTTTTCTGGGGATCGGTCATCGTGTGGCACGATGGGGTTGCCACTGACATGGTCGTTACAGGGCGTCGTGGGGCAGCGCTGGGTACGGCCATGGCAGGGCGTAGTGGAGCTCCGCTTTGTACGGCTGTTACAGGGGATCGTGGGGCACCGCCGGATACGGCCGTTGCGGGGAGTAGTGGAGCAGGGGGCCGCGGCGTGCCTCAGGGGAACAGTCTGTTGTTGTCAAGAGATTGCCGACTTGGGGTCGGATTGCTGGATCAAGGGGCAGCCGACCCGGGGTCGGGCTGCGGAGCCGAAGATATCCGACCCGAGGTCGGATTGCTGGATCAAGGGGCACCCGACTCGGGGTCGGGCTGCGGAGCCGAAGATATCCGACCCGAGGTCGGATTGCTGGACCAAGGGGCAGCCGACTCGGCGTCGGGCTGCAGAGCCGAAGATATCCGACCCGAGGTCGGATTGCTGGATCAAGGGGCAGCCGTAGTCTTCCTGGGCGCGCGTGCCGGTCACGTGGGGCATGGTGGCTAAGTTCCCCCGTAACATATATATATATATATATAGGATTGATAACCTACTCTCTGTTATCAATCTACTTATTTTTAGTAGACAAAAAATATTCTTACTTTTTATAACTCTTAAGGATATTTTATGTCATTTTACAATCTCACATTAACTCACCCTCTCAACCCCCAATTAATACTCTCTCTCTCCTCGGTATATATATATATATATAAATATGTGTGTATAGGTACGTACATGTATGCATATATATAAATATAATATAGAGATTAATAACCTACTCTCTGTTATGGTAGGTTATCAATCTACCCATTTTTTTATAAACAAAAAATATCCTTACTTTTTATAACTCTTAAAAATATTTTATGTCTTTTTATAAGACCACATTAACTTACCCTCTCAACCCCCGATTAATACTCTCTCCCTCCCTCTCTCCCCGATATATATATATAATATATATAGATATACATATACGTACGTGTATACATATATACATATATCTATCTATATATATATACATCTATATATATACATGTATATACATACATACATATATATATATATATGTGTGTGTGTGTGTGTACGTATGTATGTTTGTATATAATATATATATATATATATATGATAGAGAGAGAGTATTAATTAGAGGATTGAGGGGGTGAGTTAATATGGGATTGTAAAAAGAAATAAAATACCCGAGTTATAAAAAGTAAGAATATTTTTTGTCTAATGAAAAATGGGTAGATTGATAACCTACCATAATAGAGAGTAGGTTATCAATCCCCATATATATACACACACACACATTTACATACGTATATATATACATATATGTTGCCCAAAGTGACAAGCCAAGAGGGGGGGGGGGGGGGAATTGGTTTCTTCTAAATTTTGGTGCTTTAAACGTTTTCTTAATTAAGTGCGGTGGACGCTTTCTTAAGCTATTTGAGTGAGTTAAACTAACGCAAGAGTAGAAGATGATGCAAGAGTAAATGAAAACACAAGCACAACACAAACACAACAATATATAGTGGTTCGGTGCTCTCCTTAGCACCTACGTCCACTCCCCAAGCATCCCCTTGGGAATTCACTATAATCTCGCGGATTACAGTTGGATTGTTTTCCGGGCTCACAATCCAAAAACCTTTGTTGGTTTTACGGGCTCACCAACGAACCTATACACTTTGGTTTTCCGGGTTCACCAAAAACCTTTGTTGGTTTTACGGGCTCACCAACGAATCTATACACTTTGGTTTTCCGGGTTCACCAAAAATCTTTGTTGGTTTTACGGGCTCACCAACGAACCTATACACTTTGGTTTTCCGGGTTCACCAAAAACCTTTGTTGGTTTTGCGGGCTCACCAACGAACCTTTATAAAGTGTTTAATAACAAAAGGAAAGATTCAAACTCCTAAATGAGCATATGAAACAATATAAGCTACAAGGAAGAGTTAGAAAGTATTTATCGCTTTAAAGTCACTTTGCTCTTCTTTGTCAAGGATGCTTCACTCTTTAAGGGGGATGGAGCTCTTGATGCCTCTTTGAATCTGCTCAATCCCTTTCTTTGATTCTTGAATGAAGCTCTTGATGAAGAAGATTAGGGCACTTTTGTATTCTTGGGTACTCTTTGATATTCAACTCAAAAGTTGTTCTCTCTGATGAATAGTGCCCCTTTAAATAGCTTCCCACCTTCTTAGGACAAGTCCCAATGGTTAGATTTGAAAAACTAGCCGTTACTCACCTTGGGAAGGATAAAAAGTACAGTTGCAGAACTAGCCGTTACTGTTCAGCCCGTGTTTGGGTCGGCTCAACCTGTCCTTGGGTCGACCCAACTTTGCCTTGGGTCGACTCAAACATTCCTTGGGTCGACCCTCTCAGAAACCACAGAAACTTCAATTTCAGCCTTCCTTCCCATGGGTCGACCCAACCATTCTTTGGGTCGACTCAAAGTCCACTTGGGTCGACTCAACTTCTTCTTGGGTCGACCCTCTCAGTAATTCCAGAGAACCAATTTCTGTCTGTCTTTCTGTCTTGCCTTTGGGTCGACCCTCTCAGGGTTTGGGTCGACTCAAGCTTGGGTCGACTCAACCACTGTTTGGGTCGACCCTCTCAGTAAATCCAGAGAGCATTCTTCAGTTGTGTTTTTGAGGTTCTTCAAGGTTGGGTCGACTCATGCTTACCTTGGGTCGACCCAACTCACTGTTCATTTGTGCCATTTTTGCAGGAGTGTGCCAAATGATTTCTTGATGTGCCGGGGTTGACCCAATCAACCTTTGGGTCGACTCAATCCACACTTTGCTGCATTCTCAAGGTTAGATTCATTCAAATGAACAAGGTCATGGATCTATTTTCAATTAACCAAATATACTGAGAGTAATGAACTTATAAGTGAAGTATCAATTTAACTTATAGCATACTCTAGATAATTGCTTGTTAATCATCAAAATAACACTATCATCCTCAATCTCCCCCTTTTTGATGATTACAAAATAAAGAGTATAAGTCTATTGATACTTGTCTTTAAAATCAGTTTATAAAAGGGATTAAATTGCTGAATTTCAGCTTTTCATATATACTTGTGAAATCTCCCCCTATATCATTCAAATGTTGCCAATTTGACTTTTTGAATTGCTCCCCCTTTCATTTATAATTCATTAGCAATGAAACTTCAAAAATTGGAGATAAACTCTGAGTTTCAGGTTATGTATCGGGGTGCGAGAGGTGCGTGCCAAATTCTGAATTTATATGTGCCAAATTCTGAACTTTGATGGAAATTTTTGATTTAGTCAATTTCATTGTTACAAATTGCTCCCTCTAGATGTATAAGCTTTCTTATATGATTTTCAATTTGTTTGCCCATTTATTTCTCTTTTCTTTACATAACTTTTATCTTTATTTCTCCCCTTTTGTTATATTTCTTTACTTCTCCCAAAATTAATACTCTTTCTTTACTTCTTAAATAAAATACTCTTTCTTTACTTAAATTGAATACTCTTTCTTTTCTTAATACTCTTTCTTTTCTTAAATACTCTTTCTTTTCTTCTCTCCCTTTTTGTTATCATCAAAAATATATATATGGGAAAAGATGCAATAAATAATAAACTTCAAACTTCATTGATCAAAATAGGAACATTTTCATACATTCATGTCAAAAACAAAGACAGATACAATGTTCCTTAATCAAGATTTAAAGATACATAAGATAAAAACAAGATACATAGGAGAAAAGCAAGATACATGTGAGAACTAGATATCTAGCCTAGGCTCTAAACATAGACGCTAAGATCAGCCTAGGGGGAATCTAATGGCTGGGATCTAGTCCTCATCCTCCTAGCATACGTGGCGAGGGGAGGTCGAGCTTGGTGAGACTGTGTCTGGCGTGGAGCACGACGAGCGGGATGACTCTGTGCCGATATTTCTGACTCAGCAGCCTGTGGCACAGACGGTCCATGTGTCTCTCTCTCTCTCCGGAGTGCTCCTATCTGCTGCCTCAGATCACTGATCTCAGTAGACATGACATCCAACCTGGCGTCCAATCGGCTCGTGAGCCCGTCAGTAATAGTCCTCGCCTGAGCTGTCATGAGCTCTGTCATCCTGCTCCAGAAGTCATCCGTATCTGTCGGAGGAGCGGATGACGATGGTCCAGCCTCTGAGGGTACAGTAGGATGATCCATAGGCTCCTCATCCTCATCCTCTGGTGCCTCTCCCTCTGGTGCCTCACCCTGAATGCCTGCACCGGTGTGAATCCACTGCCCGTTCACTTTCGCATATCCCATGCGTATGAGTGTCCGTGCAGTGTACGTGTCCGTGTGATGCAGACTCTTGGATGCCTCCTCCTCAAGAGGTAAACCATGCTGACGGAAGATCAATGTAAGTATCATACCATAAGGTAGTGATACCCTGTTGCTGCACATCACCTTCCTCATCTGCCTTAATATCATAGCCGGAAGATTTAGAGGAGTCCCCCGAATCATACACTCCATAACTGCTAGATCTCGCTCTGAGATGAGATCAAATCTCCCGGTCTTCGGAAATAAAATCCTATTTATCATATTGAGCAATAACCTCATCTCAGCGGAAAGAGAACTAGCTATTACCTTCTGAGAAAAATCGAAGTTCTCGTTTTCCATGATCAATTGCAGAGCTCTCATTTTGTCTTCTGGCCTCTCCGGAGTGGCTCCTATGCAGGGTAGGTGTAGTAACTCACTCAAGCTCTCCTCGGACACACGGATCCGAACCCCTCGAACTTCCGACACAAGCCCTCCCATACCAGTCTTGAGGAAGGCATAGAACTCTTGTACCAACCCGGGGTAGATGACCACATCTAGGGAGCAAAGATACTCCCAACCTTGTCTTTGGATCCATTCCCAAATCCGAAACCCTTCTTGATTGAAAAACTCCGAATGGATCCTTCTCCCGGTAGTAACCGGCCTCCCCGCAAATCTTGCAAGGATCACTGAGGGGGAAGGAGGAGGAGGGACCTCCGCACGTGCCTCACATCTTGGAGACACGGGAGAAGGCTCGGTAGGGTGCCTTCCCTCTGGTTGGACCCAGGTCACTCTTCCGGATCTCTTGGCTACGGCTCGTTTGGGTCCCATTTCTCCAAGATCCTTAGGAAATCTACTGTTTGGAGGAGTTTAGTGGAGATTGGAGAGTGGGAGCTAGTCTTTTCGGAAGAAGACAAAGGGCAAACAGTGCCTTAGATGTGCTCTCGGGCCCCCTTTTAACAGTGGGGTCCCGACGTTGGGTCGACTCAAGATTTTTCCTGGGTCGACTCAACGTTGGGTTGACCCATGTTCTGGGTTGGGTCGACCCAAGTGCAGAAATTTTCTTTTCTCTTCCTTTTTGCTTCTAAAAAGTTTTTCTTGCTTCCAATCCTTATAAACTCTTTATGGAACAATGATACATGAGTAAGAAATCTATAGATAACAAATTTGACTCATGTTTCATGGGATTTTTGAAATTAGAGGAATGTATCATGAGACTACTATCTCCCTTTTATATTTCTTTAATAAAAAGGATCACATATGCCTAATTCCCTCCTGAGCATACAGAATCTATCTTCACTCAATGGTTTGGTAAATATGTCGGCCAATTGTTTTTCCGTGCATATATGCTCAATACATACATTTCCATTTTGCACATGATCCCTAATAAAATGGTACCTTATTTCTATGTGTTTGGCTTTAGAGTGCTGAACTGGATTTTTAGTGAGATTGATAGCACTAGTATTATCACACTTAATAGGAATATTATCTAGTTTGACTCCATAGTCCTCTAGTTGTTGCTTGAGCCATAATACTTGAGCACAACAACTACCAGCAGCTATGTATTCAGCTTCAGCTGTGGACAGTGCCACTGAGTTCTGCTTCTTACTAAACCATGATACTAAGTTATTTCCTAAGAATTGACATGTGCCACTTGTGCTCTTCCTATCTAACTTGCATCCAGCAAAGTCAGCATCTGAATATGCAAGCAAATCTAGACAGGAGTCTCTCGAGTACCATAATCCAATGGTGGTAGTTCCTCTTAAGTATCTAAGGATTCTCTTAACAGCACTTAAATGTGACTCCTTAGGATCCGATTGGTATCTAGCACATATCCCTACACTGAATACAATGTCGGGTCTACTAGCAGTAAGATAGAGCAAGGATCCAATTAGTCCTCTATAGAGCTTAATATCAACACTTTTCCCTTTTTCATCTTTGTCTAGCTTACTAGTAGGATTCATTGGAGTGCCAATTCCCTTATGATTTTCATTCCCAAACTTCTTCAGTATTTCCTTTGTACACTTAGTTTGATGAATGAAAATGCCTTCTTTGGTTTGTTTGATTTGTAGTCCTAGAAAGAAGCTTAGTTCTTCCATCAAACTCATCTCAAATTCTCCATGCATTAAATCAGCGAATTCTTTGCATAGAGTATCATTAGTGGCACCAAAGATTATGTCATCTACATATATTTGCACCACTAATAGATTTTTGTCCTTTCTTTTGATGAATAAAGTTTTATCTACATTTCCTCTACAAAAATCATTTTCAAGCAGAAATTTACTTAGTCGATCATACCAAGCCCTAGGTGCTTGCTTTAATCCATATAATGCCTTATGTAGTTTAAACACATGATTTGGCAATTCATGATTTTCAAATCCTGGAAGTTGTTCTACATATACTTTCTCCTCAATAATACCATTTAAGAATGCACTCTTCACATCCATTTGATATAATTTAAAATCCATGAAACATGCAAATGCCAGAAGCAATCTAATAGCCTCTAATCTAGCTATAGGAGCAAATGTCTCATCAAAATCTATTTCTTCTTCTTGATTGTATCCCTTAGCTACAAGTCTAGCCTTATTCCTTATAACTAATCCATTTTCATCTAATTTATTTCTAAATACCCATTTTGTTCCAATTACTGAATTATGCTTTGGTCTTTCAGTTAATGTCCATACATTACTTCTTTTAAATTGATTTAATTCCTCTTGCATGGCATTTATCCAGTTAGTATCTTTTTCAGCCTCTTCATAAGTTTTAGGTTCTAATTGTGAAACGAAAGCAAGATAATCATTTAAATTTCTAAGAGATGATCGAGTTCTTACCCCTTGAGATGGATCACCAATGATTAAATCTTTAGGATGTCCATGTGCATACCTCCATTCTTTTGGCACGTCTTGGGGTTGTGGTGGCACGCAATCATCTCCCTTATCTTGATTTGGCACGTCATCAATTTTCAACTTTTCAAAGTCGATAATTCCTGTATCATCATCAATAGTATTTTCTTTCCTAGCAGACTCACTATCAGACTCATCAAATATAATATTGACTGACTCTTCTACTATTAAGGTTCTTTTGTTGAATACTCTGTATGCCTTGCTAGATGTGGAGTATCCTAAGAAGATACCTTCATCTGACTTGGCATCAAATTTACTTAAGTCCTCCTTGCCATTATTTAAGATAAAACATCTACATCCAAACACTTTAAAATATTTTGCAGTTGGTTTCTTATTCTTCCAAAGTTCATAAGGAGTTTTCTTAGTTATAGGTCGTATTAAAACTCGATTTAGAATATGGCAAGAGGTGTTTATAGCTTCAGCCCAAAAGTACTTTGGAAGATTTGACTCGCACAACATTGTGCGTGCCATTTCTGCCAATGTCCTATTTTTCCTTTCAATAACCCCATTTTGTTGAGGCGTTCTAGGTGCTGAAAATTGATGTGATATTCCATTTTTAGTGCAAAATTCCTCGAAGTGTTGATTTTCAAATTCAGTACCATGATCACTTCGAATGGCTACTAAGGTGAGTTTCTTTTCATTTATGATTTTATTATATAGTTTCAAAAATTCTGAAAATGCTTCATTCTTATGTGCCAAAAATGAAACCCATGTATACCTTGAAAAATCATCAACAATAACTAGTCCATATTTCTTTCCTCCTAGACTTGTAGTTCTAGTAGGTCCAAATAAATCCATGTGTATGAGTTCAAATGGTCTAGTTGTTGATACTACATTTTTTGATTTGAAAGATGACTTAGTTTGTTTTCCCAATGAACATGGTCCACATATTTTGTCCTTTTCAAAAATCAATTTTGGCACATCCTTTATTAATTCCTTCTTAACTAGTTTTGATATTAATTCCATACTAGCATGTCCTAATCTTCGATGCCAAAGCCAACTAGTTTCAATTTTCTTTTCTTCATTAGTAATTAAGCATAAACCATTTTTCTTGCCTAACTCATGAAGATCTACTAAGTAAATATTTCTTTGCCTTTGTCCTACAAGTACAATGCTATTATCTTCAGGATTTGTGATTATGCATACAGATGCTTCAAATGTAACTTTAAATCCTTTATCACAAAATTGACTTATGCTAAGAAGGTTATGTTTCAAACCCTTAACTAATAAAACATTTTCTATAAAAATAGATGGAGCAATGAAAATTTTACCCTTTCCAATGATATACCCTTTACCATTGTCTCCATAGGTCACTACTCCACCTTTCTTTGGTTCCAAGGTGACAAATTGATCTTCGTCACCGGTCATGTGTCTTGAACAGCCACTATCTAGATACCATCGTTTTTTTCATTTTATCAGCTGCAAGACACACCTGCAATCAAGATCAAGAAGAACCTTTAGGTACCCAAGCTAAGTTGGGTCCTTTAGGGTTAGTACTCCATGTTCCTTTTGGAACCCAAACTTTCTTGAATTTTATCTTTTGATTATTACTTGATCTGTTTTGACTAGACTTTCTAAAATTACATTCATATGCTCTATGTCCTATCTTATTACAACAATAACAAGTAATATTTTCCCTTTTAGCTTTTACAAAAATATTCTTTAAGAGTTTTTGTTTCCTATTTGTTCTATACCCTAAACCGGCCTTATCATATACAGCTTTTTGGCTATCAAGAATCAAGTTTAATTTGGTAGAACTAAGAGTAAATCTATCTACCAAAGATTTATATTTTTCAGCATCTTCTTTTAGCTTGACATTTTCAGCAATTAGATTTTTGGTTTCATTTTCAAGTTTCCTACTTAATGTTTCATAGTTATGAGACAGTTTTATCTTATCTTTAATGAGAGATTGATTTTCTTCTTTTAGAGCTTTATTTTTATTAATTACTTTCTTATGTTCTTCCATGAGTTCTAAGAATGCATCATGCAATTCATCAACAGTAAAATCACAGTCAAGTTCAGAATCTACCTCATCGTCATTGGCCATATGACATATTTGGGCCGTGTCTTGATGATCTTCGTCCTCCGAACTTGATTCCTCACTTTCACTCCAATCGGCCATAAAATTCTTCTTTTTCAACTTTCTTGCCATCCTCTTTAAATCTGGGCAATCTATCTTATAATGCCCGGGTTTGTTACACTCATAGCAAATGAGAGTCTCCTTTTCTTTTTCCTTATCCTTAACCTTTTCTTTGCTTGAGTTACCTTTAAGAAAGGGTTTCTTTTTATGGAACTTATTCTTACCTCTCATGAATCTTCTGAATTTTCTCCCAAGCACTGCCATCCCTTCTTCATCAATATCTTCATCATCATCTGAATCTTCCGATTCAGTTTGTTGTCTAGGGGTGGTAGTCTTTAGGGCAATGGGTTTTCTTCTCTTGACCTCATCTTCTGAATTTTGCCTCATTGTCAACTCATGGGTCATGAGAGATCCTAGGAGCTCCTCTAACTGCAGTGTGTTGAGGTCCTTTGCCTCTTGAATAGCGGTTACCTTGGCCTCCCAATTCCTTGGTAGAGACCTGAGAATTTTACGCACCAAATCAGAGTTAGAATAAGACTTTCCTAAACTTTTAAGTCCATTTATAATATCAGTAAAACGAGTAAACATATCAGTTATGGACTCAGTAGATTCTATTTTAAACAGTTCATACTTGTGTACTAATATGTTTATCTTGGACTCCTTAACTTGATTGGTCCCTTCATGTGTGACCTCAAGTCTATCCCAAATTTCTTTGGCGGTGGTGCAAGTGGATATTCTATTAAATTCATTTACATCTAAAGAGCAGTAAAGTGTATTTACAGCTTTTGCATTTAACTGTGCTAATCTTCTATCACTTTCATTCCAATCCATTTCTGGTTTGGGTATGATAGTGCCATCTATGTTAAGTGTGGGTATGTGAGGTCCTCTAGTGATGATTTGCCACAGTTCATAGTCCGAAGCTTGAATGAATATCCTCATTCTAGCTTTCCAATATGTGTAGTTTGTGCCATTAAATAGAGGTGGTCTATTTGTGGATTGCCCCTCACTCATTGCACATCCCACTTGGGTTGTCATGATCTTTAACTCTTGATTGTTAGATCAATGAGCACTATTAGAGCACCTAGCTCTGATACCACTTGTTGCCCAAGGTGACAAGCCAAGAGGGGGGGGGGGGGGAATTGGTTTCTTCTAAATTTTGGTGCTTTAAACGTTTTCTTAATTAAGTGCGGTGGACGCTTTCTTAAGCTATTTGAGTGAGTTAAACTAACGCAAGAGTAGAAGATGATGCAAGAGTAAATGAAAACACAAGCACAACACAAACACAACAATATATAGTGGTTCGGTGCTCTCCTTAGCACCTACGTCCACTCCCCAAGCATCCCCTTGGGAATTCACTATAATCTCGCGGATTACAGTTGGATTGTTTTCCGGGCTCACAATCCAAAAACCTTTGTTGGTTTTACGGGCTCACCAACGAACCTATACACTTTAGTTTTCCGGGTTCACCAAAAACCTTTGTTGGTTTTACGGGCTCACCAACGAACCTATACACTTTGGTTTTCCGGGTTCACCAAAAACCTTTGTTGGTTTTACGGGCTCACCAACGAACCTATACACTTTGGTTTTCCGGGTTCACCAAAAACCTTTGTTGGTTTTGCGGGCTCACCAACGAACCTTTACAAAGTGTTTAATAACAAAAGGAAAGATTCAAACTCCTAAATGAGCATATGAAACAATATAAGCTACAAGGAAGAGTTAGAAAGTATTTATCGCTTTGAAGTCACTTTGCTCTTCTTTGTCAAGGATGCTTCACTCTTTAAGGGGGATGGAGCTCTTGATGCCTCTTTGAATCTGCTCAATCCCTTTCTTTGATTCTTGAATGAAGCTCTTGATGAAGAAGATTAGGGCACTTTTGTATTCTTGGGTACTCTTTGATATTCAACTCAAAAGTTGTTCTCTCTGATGAATAGTGCCCCTTTAAATAGCTTCCCACCTTCTTAGGACAAGTCCCAATGGTTAGATTTGAAAAACTAGCCGTTACTCACCTTGGGAAGGACAAAAAGTACAGTTGCAGAACTAGCCGTTACTGTTCAGCCCGTGTTTGGGTCAGCTCAACCTGTCCTTGGGTCGACCCAACTTTGCCTTGGGTCGACTCAAACATTCCTTGGGTCGACCCTCTCAGAAACCACAGAAACTTCAATTTCAGCCTTCCTTCCCATGGGTCGACCCAACCATTCTTTGGGTCGACTCAAAGTCCACTTGGGTCGACTCAACTTCTTCTTGGGTCGACCCTCTCAGTAATTCCAGAGAACCAATTTCTGTCTGTCTTTCTGTCTTGCCTTTGGGTCGACCCTCTCAGGGTTTGGGTCGACTCAAGCTTGGGTCGACTCAACCACTGTTTGGGTCGACCCTCTCAGTAAATCCAGAGAGCATTCTTCAGTTGTGTTTTTGAGGTTCTTCAAGGTTGGGTCGACTCATGCTTACCTTGGGTCGACCCAACTCACTGTTCATTTGTGCCATTTTTGCAGGAGTGTGCCAAATGATTTTTTGATGTGCCGGGGTTGACCCAATCAACCTTTGGGTCGACTCAATCCACACTTTGCTGCATTCTCAAGGTTAGATTCATTCAAATGAACAAGGTCATGTATCTATTTTCAATTAACCAAATATACTGAGAGTAATGAACTTATAAGTGAAGTATCAATTTAACTTATAGCATACTCTAGATAATTGCTTGTTAATCATCAAAATAACACTATCATCCTCAATATATTTATATATACATATAATATAACGAAGCATTATTTTACCCTTTTAACAGATATTATGACCGCTATTCGGTTCTTCCTAGTTTTATTTCAAAATAAAATAATAGCAATAACAAAATAATACTCAGATGTATATCTATACCTGTTGCTGGGGGTCCAAACCAAGAACGATTGGCACAGCGGTATGAACGGGGTTCCCTTGGAATTACTTCGGTTGCGCTCCACCTTCCGCCGGAAAACCTGCAAGCAAGCCTCGCACCACCACCGGGGTAGTGGGGGCCCTCCGACGATCAAGTTAGGGGAGATCGAAGGAGAAGAAGAGGTAGCAGGTAAAATAATACTCTGGAAAATCTTGCTTACCCTCCCCCTTCCCCCCCAGCCGCATATATATCAAGCTGGGGGATTTTTCTGGGGATTGGTCATCGTGTGGCACGATGGGGTTGCCACTGACATGGTCGTTACAGAGCGTCGTGGGGCAGCGCTGGGTACGGCCATGGCAGGGCGTAGTGGAGCTCCGCTTTGTACGGTTGTTACAAGGGAACGTGGGGCAGCGCCGGATACGGCCGTTGCAGGGAGTAGTGGAGCAGGGGGCCGCGGCGTGCCTCAGGGGAACAGTCTGTTGTTGTCAAGAGATTGCCGACTTGGGGTCGGATTGCTGGATCAAGGGGCACCCGACTCGGGGTCGGGCTGCGGAGCCGAAGATATCCGACCCGAGGTCGGATTGCTGGATCAAGGGGCAGCCGACCCGGGGTCGGGCTGCGGAGCCGAAGATATCCGACCCGAGGTCGGATTGCTGGACCAAGGGGCAGCCGACTCGGGGTCGGGCTGCGGAGCCGAAGATATCCGATCCGAGGTCGGATTGCTGGACCAAGGGGCAGCCGACTCGGGGTCGGGCTGCGGAGCCGAAGATATCCGACCCGAGGTCGGATTGCTGGACCAAGGGGCAGCCGACTCGGGGTTAGGCTGCGGAGCCGAAGATATCCGACCCGAGGTCGGATTGCTGGATCAAGGGGCAGCCGTAGTCTTCCTGGGCGCGCGTGCCGGTCACGTGGGGCATGGTGGCTAAGTTCCCCCGTAACAGTAGCCCCCCACTTCCGAGCCTGGAACCAGGAGGGGAACGGGCGAAGGGAGTGATGCTTCGAGATTGCCGCCATCCCTCGGAAAGGCGCGCGCGCTCCGAGCTCCCCACCTTCTTTATGGCGTATGGCGGTTGTCGCTGATCTGGCGGTCTGCGGATTTCGGCGGACATCCTTCCTTAATGGCGTCGATTCGCCTTTGGGGCGCGAACGATTCTTCGGCAGCCAGGCGTCCTCTGGCGTCACCGAGGCGTCACCCGCCTTTCCGCCTATTTAACCGGGGGCCCTCCCCCGTCCGCCTTTCTTTTCACAGGCATCCTCGAGTTTCTCCCTCGTGCTGCTGTCGTTGCCGTCGGACTGTTCGTTCGCTCCTCCTTTGACGCTCTCAGAGCCGTTCTCCCTTCCCTTCGCGGACGTGCTCGCCGTTCCAGACCCAGGGGTTCCTCCAAGCTGACTCTCTGTACTTTTCTTTGTTCTTTTCTTTGTATGTTGGCGTTTTGCCATGTTGTATGGGTCTCGGCCCTGATGCAACGAAAGTTAATGCAAACAAAGTGTTTCTTCATTTCACTTTCGTCCTTCCTCTTTTTAACTCTTAGTAGCGTCTCGCCGACTCCTGACTTTTGAAGTTCCTCCGGCGCTAGGCCAGGCATCCGAGGGTTAGGCCTCAGGAAATTCTTCCGGCGCTAGGCCAGGCATCCGAGGGTTAGGCCTCAGAAAATTCTTCCGGCGCTAGGCCAGGCATCCGAGGGTTAGGCATCAGGAAATTCTTCCGGCGCTAGGCCAGGCATCCGAGGGTTAGGCCTCAGGAAATTCTTCCGGCGCTAGGCCAGGCATCCGAGGGTTAGGCCTCAGGAAATTCTTCCGCTGGTCGGCCAAGGCTGGCGCAAGCCGAGGCGACCGGTCGGGGCTTCAGGCTAGTCTGCTCCCGGGATGATCATCGAGTTAGCCTGGCATCCGAGGGCCGAGCCTCGGGAATTCCGCTCGTTGGTCGGCCAAGGCTGGCGCAAGCCGAGGCGACCGGTCGGGGCTTCAGGCTAGTCTGCTCCCGGGATGATCATCGGGTTAGCCTGGCATCCGAGGGCCGAGCCTCGGGGAATTCCGCTCGTTGGTCGGCCAAGGCTGGCGCAAGCCGAGGCGACCGGTCGGGGCTTCAGGCTAGTCTGCTCCCGGGATGATCATCGGGTTAGCCTGGCATCCGAGGGCCGAGCCTCGGGGAATTCCGCTCGTGGGTCGGCCAAGGCTGGCGCAAGCCGAGGCGACCGATCGGGGCTTCAGGCTAGTCTGCTCCCGGGATGATCATCGGGTTAGCCTGGCATCCGAGGACCGAGCCTCGGAGAATTTCGCTCGTTGGTCGGCCAAGGCTGGCGCAAGCCGAGGCGACCGGTCGGGGCTTCAGGCTAGTCTGCTCTCGGGATGATCATCGGGTTAGCCTGGCATCCGAGGGCCGAGCCTCGGGGAATTCCGCTCGTTGGTCGGCCAAGGCTGGCGCAAGCCGAGGCGACCGGTCGGGGCTTCAGGCTAGTCTGCTCCCGGGATGATCATCGGGTTAGCCTGGCATCCGAGGGCCGTGCCTCGGGGAATTCCGCTCGTTGGTCGGCCAAGGCTGGCGCAAGCCGAGGCGACCGGTCGGGGCTTCAGGCTAGTCTGCTCCCGGGATGATCATCGGGTTAGCCTGGCATCCGAGGGCCGAGCCTCGGGGAATTCCGCTCGTTGGTCGGCCAAGGCTGGCGCAAGCCGAGGCAACCGGTCGGGGCTTCAGGCTAGTCTGCTCCCGGGATGATCATCGGGTTAGCCTGGCATCCGAGGGCCGTGTCTCGGAGAATTTCGCTCGTTGGTCGGCCAAGGCTGGCGCAAGCCGAGGCGACCGGTCGGGGCTTCAGGCTAGTCTGCTCCCGGGATGATCATCGGGTTAGCCTGGCATCCGAGGGCCGAGCCTCGGAGAATTCCGCTCGTTGGTCGGCCAAGGCTAGCGCAAGCCGAGGCGACCGGTCGGGGCTTCAGGCTAGTCTGCTCCCGGGATGATCATCGGGTTAGCCTGGCATCCGAGGGCCGAGCCTCGGGGAATTCCGCTCGTTGGTCGCGCGCCTATCACTTGCCGCTCGACGGGGTTTCTCCGTGGCCAGCTGCGATCGTGTTTCTCCTCCTCTCGAAGTGTCACCTGGGGAACACCAGAAGGCCATTAAATGCTAATTGAGGCGTTACCTGAGAAATCGGACCGGCCAGTTGCTGCTTGCGAGGAATGCCAGTTAAGCGGCCACGATACGCGCGTTCTTCGAGGCGGATGCGGCCTGGGCGCATGCGGAGATACGGGGGCCGCGGGATACACGCCGCCCGGAGTGTCCTGCACGAAGAATACAATTAAGGAGAACGACGCTTAGGAGATCGTGGGGGGATAAGCCTCAAGAGCCGGAACGGCTCCGGATTCGATGTGCCCGCATTTATTGGAGCCACCCGCATCGGAACGACCGGGGGCCACAGTTTGGCTATAAATATAAGCGTAGGTGCGGTGGAGCCTGCCAAGTCGCCGAGCTTGATCTTCGTCTTTAGGGAGGATCCCTTTGGCGAGGTAGGCGACGAGCGGGTCCATCCAAGACGGCTCTAGATCAATCGCCATCACCGCTCCAGCCTCGCCGATGCTCGGGGCATCCAGGGTCTCCAGGTAGATTGCCCTCGACAAGTTGTGCGCCTCTGCGCCCACCAAGCGGGACAACCTGTCGGCCCTGGCATTTTCGCTTCTGGGGACCTGCTGGAGGTCGATGCTGCCGAGGTCGGGAATGAGTGCTTGCACCTTCCGGACGTAGTTCTGCATGGTCGGGATCCGGGCCTCGAACTCCCCACGGACCTGCCCGACCACCAGCTGGGAGTCGGTGAAAACCTTCAATCGCCGGATGCCGAGCTCCCCGGTGAGTTTGAGTCCCGCGACTAGGGCCTCGTACTCCGCCTCGTTGTTGGTCACTGGAAATCCAAACCTCAAGGCATACTCGGCTATCACTCCATCAGGACTGGTAAGGACCAGCCCGGCTCCTCCACCCTCGGGGTTCGACGACCCATCGATGTGAAGCGTCCAGGTCGGGAGGTCGAGGCTGGGCGTTTCCGACGGTCTAAGGCTCCGCCTCCTGCACCGTGCACTCAGCGAGGAAGTCCGCGAGCACCTGGGCCTTGATGGCGGTCGAGGCTGGTAGCGGATGTCGAACTCACCGAGTTCTACTGCCCACTTCACCAGCCATCCCGCATTCTTGGGGTTGCTGAGGATCTGTCGTAACGGTTGATCAGTTAAGAGGGTGACAGAATGGGCCTGGAAATAGGGGCGGAGCCTCCTGGTCGCGGTCAGCAGTGAGAAGGCGATCTTTTCAGCCTTCGTATACCGCGTCTCGGCGTCCCGTAGGACCCGGCTGATGTAGTACACTGGCTTCTGGAGCTTTGCCTCTTCCCGAACCAGCACCGCACTGACCGCAGTTGGGGGAGACCGCCAGATAGAAGTAGAGCATCTCCCCCTTCCTGCGGCTTGGATAGCAGGGGAGGAGACGCCAGGTATTCCTTGAGCTGGTCGAACGCTGCTTGACATTCGGCCGTCCAGAGGAAGTCTTTCGGGCGTTTTAACACCTTGAAGAATGGTTGGCAGCGTTCGGCCGATTTTGCCACAAATCGTCCCGAGCGCGGCGACCCCTTCCAGCGAGCTCCTGAACCTCCTTCACTTTGGTCGGGAGGGGACATACCTTGGATAGCCTTGATTTTGTCCGGGTTGGCTTCGATACCCCGCTGGTTGATAATGAAACCGAGGAACCTCCCGGCCGAAGCGGCCAAAGGCGCACTTCGCTGGGTTCAGCTTCATGCGAAACTTCCGCAAGGTGGTGAAAGTCTCCTCCAGATCCACGATGTGCTGGTCTGCCTGGTGGCTCTTCACCAGCATATCGTCCACGTACACCTCCATGTTCCGGCCGATTTGCTCTTTGAAGATTTTGTTGACAAGGCGCTGGTAAGTGGCGCCAGCGTTCTTCAGACCGAAGGGCATTACCTTGTTAGCAGTACAGCTCCCGATCTGTTATAAAGGCAGTTTTCTCCTCGTCCTGTGGGGCCATCATTATCTGGTTGTAACCGGAGAAGGCGTCCATGAAAGACAGCAGCTGATATCCGGAAGTCGCGTCGACCAGTTGGTCTATCCGCGGAAGCGGAAAGCTATCCTTAGGGCACGCCTTGTTCAGGTCGGTATAGTCGGACGCACATCCTCCACTTCCCGCTCGCCTTCCGGACAAGTACAACATTTGCCAGCCACTCGGAGTAACTCACCTCCCTTATGAATCCTGCCTCCAAGAGTTTGTCTACCTCCTGGTCGACCACCCGGATCCGATCCGGGGCACAGTGTCTCTCTTCTGCTTCACTGGCCGGTGGGTCGGGTCGACGTTGAGGGCGTGAGAAATGACCTCCGGGTCGATCCCAGGTACATCGGCCGCCGACCAGGCAAATACATCGGCATTGGCTCGGAGGAATTCCACCAACCGGGCCCGAGCTCCCGGGTCGAGATTGGCGCCGACCCGGACCTACCCGGTCCCGGCGGCCTTCCTCGAGGGAACTTCGACCACACCCTCGGCGGCTCCCCCTGCCGCAAGGCCACCTCGTCTCTGGCATCAAGGGACTCGACGCTTAGGGCTTCTGCGGGCTTCTTCCCTTTGAGGGTCGCTAGGAAACATTGCCGTGCGGTCGGTTGTCGCCTCGGACCTCCCCGATCCCGACCGCCGTGGGGAACCGCATGAGCAAGTGGTACGTAGAGACCACCGCGCGAAGGGCATTCAGTCCGGGTCGTCCGAGGATAGCGTTGTAGGCCGAGGGAACACGGACGACCAAGAACCCGAGTCGCACCGTGGCTTCTGCGGGTGCGACGCCCGCAGTCACAGGCAGCTCAACGACACCTTCCGCCGGGACAGCGTCACCGGTGAATCCTATGAGGGGAGTGGATATTTTGTGCAACAATTGTCTGGACAGCCCATCTTTTGGAAGGCTATCAGCTGAGCTTCCACTATCCACAAGAACACGCCTTACATCATAGTTTGCCATAGTGAGGGAGATCACCATGGCGTCATCGTGGGGGGTCTGAACCCCTTTACATCCTCATCACAAAAGGTGATTACATTGCCGACCCTCTGCCTCTTTGCGACGGCCGCCCCTGAGCCTCCGTCGAGCCCCTGCGTTCCTCACGGGCCGGGGGCAGCCCCCAGTGATAGTGTGGACCATGCCCGCAATGGGTCGATTCTGCTCCCGAGGCTCCGAAGGAGCCGGGTCGGCCGGACGCGGGTCTGCGGGGGGACGTCGGTCGCTCACATATCGACCGAGACGCCCCCGGATGGATGAGAGCCTCGATCTCGTCCCGAAGCTGGAAGCAGTCCTCTGTGTCGTGGCCGTGGTCTCGGTGGTACTCACAGTACGCCCAGGAGGGCCTCTTCCCAGGTATCCTCCGCATCTGTCTCGGGGCCGGGAGGTCCTTCCGCCCCTTGATCTCCATAAGGATCTGGGCCCGGGGAGTCAGGAGAGGGGTGTACCGGTTGAAACGTCGGGGCGGAGAACGAGGGCGTGGGGCGCCGTGGTTTTCGCCGGCGACGGGCTTCTGCGCCGACGCTGGGGCGTCGGGCTCCTCCTCTGGCGTGCCTTTTCCGCCTTTTCTTCCCAAGGTTTGGAGGGATCTCGACGGCCTCCTTGCTCCGGTGGGCGGCCGCCTCCTCGGCATGCGCATACTGGTTCGCCCGGGACAACAGCTCTGGAAAGCTCCGCGGCAGGCGTTTGTCCAGGGAGAAGGTGAGTCTGCCCTTCCGGAAGTCACGCTTCAGGGCTGAAAGAGCTACCTCCTGACTCAGGTTCCGGACCTCCAGCGTAGCCCGTTGAAGCGGTAAGATAATCCGCAGGCTTTCTCCCTCGTTTTGCCGGACATCAAAGAGGGAGTCGGAGACCAGTCGCCGCCGGCTACTGACGGCGAAATGAGTGATGAAGAGGCGGGTGAACTGGTCGAAGGACCGGATTGAGTCAGCCTCCAGCCCGGCGAACCACGCCCTCGCCGGGCCACGGAGGGTTGCCGGAAAGCCTTGCAGAGAAGGGGATCTGATGCTCCGTGGAGGAGCATAAGGGTCCTGAAACTCTCGACGTGATCCCGCGGGTCCGCCGCCCGTCATAGGGCTCGATCGCCGGCATTTTGAACCCCGGCGGATTCGGGGTCCGCAGGATCCTCGAGGCAAGCGCCGGCTGGGAGGAGATCTCTAAGTCGGCGAAGGGATCTTTGGAATGGCCCTTCAGGACCTGGAGTTGTCGGTGGAGATCGTCCACCCGCCGGTCCAGGGAGCGCGACCGGTGGGTGGAGACAAGGACGGCGAGAGGGGACCGACTGGAGCGCGGGTTCCTCGAGGACTGGAGGGTCTGGGAACGCGCCCGGGCCCGCCTCTCGTACCCCGCGCAGCTCCGGTGGGAAGGTCCCGGCAGAATGGAGCGTGCTCGAGAATCCTCCTCGCGCCGGCGCTCCTCCCCATGGGAGAGGAAGGAGCGCGGGTTGAGGAGGACAGGCGAACGCTCAGGCAGCGGCGGCTCCTGAGCCCGCTGCGGCGCCCGGGACATCGCACCCTACAGATTCTGCACCGCCTCCGCGAGGTGCGAACCTGCTGGGTTAGCTGGTCGAACTGGGCGGCTTCGACCGTTGAATGGGCGGTGGGGCGGTGGAGTGTTGCTGAGAGTGTGTTGGAGATGCAGCGGCCTCCGGCCAGAGGCGCGAGAGGCCCGCGACCGGAAGCATTGGAAGCTCCACGACCACCTCGCCGTGCCATTACGATCGCTCTGAGATCCGGTCCCTTCCTCTAGCGCCAACTGTTGCTGGGGGTCCAAACCGAGAACGATTGGCACAGCGGTATGAACGGGGTTCCCTTGGAATTACTTCGGTTGCGCTCCACCTTCCGCCGGGAAACCTGCAAGCAAGCCTCGCACCACCACCGGGTAGTGGGGGCCCTCCGACGATTAAGTTAGGGGAGATCGAAGGAGAAGAAGAGGTAGCAGGTAAGATAATACTCTGGAAAATCTTGCTTACCCTCCCCCTTCCCCCCAGCCGCATATATATCAGGCTGGGGGGGTTTTCTGGGGATTGGTCATCGTGTGGCACGATGGGGTTGCCACTGACATGGTCGTTACAGGGCGTCGTGGGGTAGCGCTGGGTACGGCCATGGCAGGGCGTAGTGGAGCTCCGCTTTGTACGGCTGTTACAGGGGATCGTGGGGCAGGCCGGATACGGCCGTTGCAGGGAGTAGTGGAGCAGGGGGCCGCGCGTGCCTCAGGGGAACAGTCTGTTGTTGTCAAGAGATTGCCGACTTGGGGTCGGATTGCTGGATCAAGGGGCACCCGACTCGGGGTCGGGCTGCGGAGCCGAAGATATCCGACCCGAGGTCGGATTGCTGGACCAAGGGGCAGCCGACTCGGGTCGGGCTGCGGAGCCGAAGATATCCGACCCGAGGTCGGATTGCTGGACCAAGGGGCAGCCGACTCGGGGTCGGGCTGCGGAGCCGAAGATATCCGACCCGAGGTCGGATTGCTGGACCAAGGGGCAGCCGACTCGGGGTCGGGCTGCGGAGCCGAAGATATCCGACCCGAGGTCGGATTGCTGGATCAAGGGGCAGCCGTAGTCTTCCTGGGCGCGCGTGCCGGTCACGTGGGGCATGGTGGCTAAGTTCCCCCGTAACAATACCAATATCCATCCGCCTATAATATGACTATCTATAATCTATAATCGGTTTATAATCCCTAAACTATTTATAGTTTTCTTACAAATAATTATATAAAAATGGTTTAATTTCTCCATTAATCAATTAGAAAAATAACCCTAATTACATTACTTTCACTAAAATTTAAAATATCTATAACATATAAAACCAAGAATAAAATTTCTGTTAGCAAGCCGCCGTAATCCTTAAATTTAATTGAAAATATCCTTAAATTTAATTGAAAATATCCTAGGAAGGGTTGAGAGCAACAATCGAAAAGTCACAATATTGGAGATCTGGTTGGAAGATGACTTATTAACAGTCATATATTGGATTAATAGATGTAGTAACGCTAGTATGATTCTAAGCCACCCACTCCTTATGGATGTAATGCAGTTCAAGCAATTCTTAAAACTTTTTTCATGCAAATCATGTGTTCAGAGAAGGCAATCAAACCAGTTGATAAGCTTCAGGAGAGGAAGCCAATGAAGCCTACACTTCATTTAACTTTATTCCCCTGGATATTAGGCATTTATTCTTGCTAACATGATTGGTGTTTTGTACTTAAAAATTTAGTTTTTGTGAAGGTTTCCCGCTTTGTATCACCAAAAAGAAAAAGGATATCTACTTAAATAGAGAATTTGGTTCAGATTAGGTGTTAAACTTAGACCCAATCAAACACAAAACAAGGGAAGGATGTGGAATTGAGAAGGCCAAATCTCTATAGCAGCGACAAAGCAAGCCACATTAACCGGTGGTTAGCGTGACAAGCCAAAAGTCGACTACTAATTAGCTATTCTTTTTTCGGCAAAATAAAGGGATGTTTGCGATTACAATTGCGCAAGGAAGTTAACTGAGCACAAAGTTACAAAAATAAGTTTCAGACATACTACATTAAAAAATTGCATCATGAACGCCAAACCACTAAACATTGACCCTTTGTATAGACCTCGCTGAATCCGACTGATCGAGGTCCATATCGGCCTCTTTTTGGAACCTTTGCAACATTTTAAACTTAGGAAGCTAGGTTTTACATAGCAAAACCATACTGCCAATTAGCTATTTGGTGACCACTCCAACGCCTTGAATGGATGTATTTTGGAGGTGAGCCCTTAAAACCTTCTTTAGCTCAACTATGCAAATCCATCAATTTAGACAGCGCCCACTTGAGGTAGAAGTGGAAGTAAGATAAAGAATGCTCTTGTTGCCTAGTAGACAGCCCGGGGGGGGGGGGGGGGGGGGGGGGCGGGGAATTGGGTTTTAATAAAACTTTGATCCACACTCTTACCTGATTCATGTTTATCCAATTTGCAATAAGAGCTCATAGGTGTACCAATTGCTTTGCTAGTCTTCATCTTAAACTTGTTTAACATCTCCTTGATGTACTTTGCTTGATCGATGAAAGTTCATTCCTTTAATTATTTGATTTGAAGCCTAAGAAAGTAGTTAGCTCACACATCATGTTCATTTTAAATTCTCCCTGCATGAGCTCAACAAATTCTTTGCAAAGACAATTATTAGTAGCACCAAATATGATGTCATCAATATAAATCTGAACTATTAGCATGTTTTTGTTTTTCTTTTTCAAAAATAAGGTATGTCTACATGTCCTCTAGTGAAACCATTATCCAAAAAAACTTGCTTAACCTTTCATACCAAGCCCTAGGGGCTTGCTTCAAACTATATAAGGCTTTGTTAAGTTTATAAGCATGATTTGAATAATTATGATTTTTAAAACCAAGTGTTGTTCAATATAGGACTTCTTCAGTTACATATCCATTCAAAAATACACTTTTAACATCCATTTGAAATAGTTTGAAGTCCATACGACATGCAAATACAAGTAGAAAGTCTTATGGCTTCAAGTCTAGCAACCGGAGCAAAGATTTTCATCAAAATCTATTTCTTCCTCTTGATTATATCCTTTTACTACGAGTCTAAGCCTTGTTTCTTATTACTAATCCATTCTCATCAAGTTTGTTTTTGAAAACTCATTTTGTTCCAATAACAGAAATTCAGTGGGCCTTTCAATTAAGTTCCAAACATTATTTCTTTTAAACTGATTTAGTTCCTCTTGCATAACATTAATCAATTAATATCTTTTTCAGCTTCTTTCAATATTTTTAGGTTCAAACTGAGAATAAACCAAGTGATTATTCAAATTCCTAAGAGATGCTCTAGTTCTTACCGGTTGAGATGCATCACCAAGAATTAATTTCTTGAGATGACCATAAGCATACCTCCAAGCCTTGGTAAAATCATGCTTAGTTGTTTTCTCTTGGATTATAGGAGTTTCTTCATTTTGCCTTTGTTCTTTCTCATGATGCTTATCTTTTCAAGTTTGTCTTCTAGAAATCCTGCATCATCATCAACAACTACTTTCTTGCTAGAGGAAGTATCATTAGTTTCATCAAAGACAACATGTATAGTGATGAGAGCACAAAAGTGCGACCTACATGTCATCTAAATTAGTATTATTGCTAACCGATAATGATAAATTCACTGTATTAATATTATATTTGGGTTTGACACAGATTTTTCATAAATTAGAGATAAAATGCACATTGAGTACAAATTTGACTAAAGAAGGATCCCTTCCCAGATCCGACCCAGTTGAAGATTGGGTCGGGTCCGAGTCGG